>NW_010412103.1:12978-38386 GCF_000710305.1 Buceros rhinoceros silvestris | reverse complement strand
CCAGGAAGTTTAGCTCAAACCGGGACACCATGGAATAAAATACACTCACATTTACTATGTATTTATTATTCCCAATTTTTCACACATGACAACATGCTTTCTCTCCTACAGTTGAATATCAAACATAACTTCACATGAGAGCATGTAGGTTAAGGATGACAGAAAACGTGCAATGAGAAACAAGGAGATGCAAAGCAACCCCATGGGGACTACAGCTGCTTCCTGCTGTGATAAAATATCTCCAGAGGCACCAACGGAAATTGTTTAATAAATGGGCCCTCCTGGAATGTGAAAACCTAGGGGCATCACACTGGCACCAAAAAGCAGGTCATTCCAAAAGAAAGGGATGTTTACATATGATATGGTTTAATCACGCTGTGTATTCTGTTTATCGATGCTTTAAATAGTTTTCTTATTTAGCTTACTTATTTTAGGTTAAATCCTCTTTCCAGTTGGCAGCGTGAGTAAACAGCTGTAAGCTGAATTCTTCTACCTGGTGATGGGAAGAAAGAAGGACTCCACACTTAACAGTGCGCAGCTTCTATCTAGTGCAGAGTAGATGGGGCCCCCCCCGTCCCATTTTGCATACTTTTAAAAAATCGAGTATCAAATTAATCCTGGTTATGTAACTTTAACTTTTATCGTCTCCTAATGAACCTGAACCTGATATGTGCATCTTAGACAGCTATTTACACATGTGCTGAATTTTGTCTTTAAAAAGACTGATAATATGAAAAAGATTATTTTTCAGTAAAACTTTTCAGCCAATTTGATAAACACATCTCTCTATAAATCCTATAACAATATTAGATATAAGTTAAATGGTTGTATAAATAACTGTACTCAATTCCAGTGGAATTTATTTCACTGCATTCACATGTTTTGTGAATTTGTTTAGCATTTTTATGAAACCATATGAAAAATGAATGAATGCTCAGACTAGTTTACATCACTCCTTAGTGATTAATTATAGCATAAACACCATGATTCTTCTACACTGAAATAGAAAAAAAATACCTCAGAGACATATTTTATCATTTGGATCCAGTGGTACTGTGTTTATTCGTTTCTTTTTGGTCCATTAGAGAGTAAATCAGATTTGATTTGCTTACTCTGATTGGGTTAATTGTACCGGTTACAGATGAAGTACAAATAAAACTGTAATAAATCCAGCAGATGTTTAACCTGCTCAACCAAGATCTTTAACACTCAATTCCAATTGCAATTTACACCCACCAATTTAACGAGACCCTTAGGAAGCTGATCTGACTTTTCTAAAAACCAGGCACTTTATTTCTGTGTTGTCAAAACAAGACCAACGCACTGGATTTTCAGGTTCAGATTCTTTCATGAATACTTTTGGGGATTTCACATCTTTCTGTGCTGGGCTGTGGGGCAACAGCATCCCCCCACAGCCGGGGGATTATAGGAGCTGATACAAAAGTAAATCACATGGCTTCTGCCCAAGGTAAAAGCACTAAATGTCACTAGTATAGAAAACAACAATTTCAGAATAAAATAATAAAATAATGGGGTTTAATGTCTTTGACTTAAAAATCTGAAAATACTTATATCTAATGCATAATGCACTAAACTGCAAGGTTCATCAGATCACAATTTAAATTGCTATGACCTTTAAAAATACTATTTAATATGTGCATGAGAAATTCTAATACCAAATACCGTATCTTAGTGAAATTCATCGTTCATGTGATATTGAGAAACCATCTGTATCTATAGAACTAAAAAGAACAATATACATCAGCAAACCAGTCTATGCTGGAGTTCGTTATGCTCCAACAAGCCCTGCCAAGAAACAAAGTAGCTTATTAACATAGAAAAATGTCAGTTATTTTAATTATAACGAGAGGCGAAAGGAATCCTCTCTGAGTGTGAAATTGCTGCAAAGCCATTCATTGATCCTTCCATTTAATCAGTCTCTCGAGAGTGCCATGAAGATGGAAGAATATCTGATTAGCGTGGAAGTGTCAGCCTGGGATTAGCTTTAGGCACGAGGGTTTCTTATTGAGGGATTTCCCCTCCCACTGCCAAACCTGGACCACTGTCTGGTTTCATCACTTACCCTACTGAAGCAGGTTTCCCCTCATTGTGTAATGCTCATGGAAAGACCAGAGTACACCCAAACTTTTTGGTTAGGTTCCCTAAACAAAGGCTCAGAAAATGAAACTCCAAGCCCTGATGAAGAAAGCAAAACCAGAGCCGCCAAATCAGCTAGTCCAAGGCCATCCAAGGAGGCTGAGAAGACCACTGTCCCTGGGATGATGCCTGCTGAGGTGGGTCAAGAACAGGTCTCCCCCTTCCCTGGTCAGTCCAGTCAACCTAAGGGCTGATTGCCCATAGGGGTGTGGGACTTATTTTGAGGTGTAGGGAGCATAACTGTATGAAACTCACAGGGACATTTTAAGGGGATTGAGTGCAAAAATTCCCGTGGTACATTTAGGGATAGGGCCAAGATGGAAGAAAGGAAGAGATCTGCGTGGCTCAGAGATCCGGCTGAATCAGGGAAGAGGCCCACCAGTAGCAGCTACCTCCATCAAATCTCTGCAACAAACTCACAGCTTGACCCCACATGCAGAGCCTGCTCACTGCTCAGGCAGACGCTTATTAGCATGAGGAAGTTCAAGTTCTCTTTTCTCTGTTGTAAGATCTTTTGCTCCTCCAACCAACAGCAGAGGATGATACTCAGCAAACAGTTGAATACACACCCGTACTGAAAACAAATAATTTGCAAACAAGGACATAGCCTGGAATGTGTTCTGACTATTTTGAATATTGAACAAATCTGTCAAAATCAAATTCTGTTCACAGATAATTTGTGAAAAGCAGAAAAAGCTAAAACTGCAAATAAATGTTTGATCTGCATCATTTATGCTGTTCTGTCAGCATCTGAATTGTCAAACAGATATCCTACTTACATTTCTAAATGTCAGATCCAAATTTACTTGCCCCCAAGACAAGTCTGATCTGTTCAGAAGAGGCTGAAATGAGCTGGTCGGTGCCAGGCGTGTATATGCCTTGCATCAGCACTACACTGGGCACCTCTAAATTAAATGTCTTCCCTATAAACTAGTTTTCTGTTTTAAACCAAACAAAATAATGCAACATATCTGATTTTTCTTCTTTTTTTTTTTTGTGTGTATGGATTATATTATACTTGATCATTGTGAAGTCAGAATTTTCAAAGCATTTGAATTATTCACCACCTACATTACTTTGTATTTTATTTAGTTTGCCATGGAAATTGCCTGTGGATTTACATTTTACATTTTGCCTGTGGATTTAATAATGTTCACTTATTATTATTGTACACATATGACAATTTTAGTATATATGTATGTATATATATGTATTTAGATGTATGTTTCAAAACCAACATAAAGTTAAACCTTTTTGTTTTTATCAAAGATTTTTAAAGTCTTCTAAAAATATATTTCTAGATGTTCACAAAACACTTTTCTGTAAAATATTTCAGTGATTTTTCCATGTATTTTTAAAATGTTTAAGTGAAATTTCTGAGCTTTTAAAAAACAGTCATGAAAAAAAGGTGGAACAAGAATCCTTCATATATTGTCTTTTTTAACTGCTTGAAAATAAAAACTTCTCTTAAAACATAAAACTTCTTAATAAAGCCTTGAATCAGTTAATATCGAATTAGACATCTTAAACTTCATCCTTGCTGCAAACCATATGCCTTTAAAAAGAAGGAGCCCTTTATTAAAATAGTATTCTTACACCAGTGGAGCAATATAGGAAGCTGTGATAGGAGCTGACAGTTGGTTTACTTTTACCATTTGATCATAAAATTTCAGTGCCATCTGTGGGAAGCCACATAGGCAAATGTGTCATCACATCTAATAATGAAAAGAAGAAACAGACAGAACGTGCTGTAGAAACAGACTGCTTTAATTACCCACTGTACAACGCTCTACAGGATTTGCAGAGCAAAACTCCCGTGCAGACAGGTTGCTTATGCAAAGGAGAATGTCATAACTATGGCAAAACAAGGTTTGACCCTGGGAGTTGTACTTGAGCAATATTCAAACTGCAGATTCATTAAGGAAATCTTTAAAGCACAAGATTAGGGTATCACGCGCCTTGCAGATCGCTGAATTTAGCAAAGGCAGGAAATGCTGGTAGCAACACGTTGCTCTGCCCTGTGAGAAGGGCAACACCCAGCTGCACTCGCTGTCCGGCTGCCCTGTGCCCTTAGATGCACTGAGCACATGTGGTAAGGGGGGGTGGGGGGGAGGGGGAGGGCAGGGAGCGTGGAGAGATTTCATGAAATTTAACAGTTAAGCTTAGGAGATAAAAGGCTGTGGCTGATTTTTGCTCTGAAAGGGGGTGTCCAGCTACAATGAGATGAATGGCAATAGGTGCACACCAGCATTCCCCAGTGCCAGCTGGGATGAGGTATTGTGTAAGGATAGTATCTGGGGTTGTTAAAGCACTCCGTTGGGATGAAATCCTGGGGATGGGGTGAGTCAAGCAGGTAAAGCTCCTCTGAAGGATCAGCCGGTGCTGATGGGTGGAATATAGGCTCAGTTTTGGAGAATAGATTTCTCCTGCACAGGTCACAACACTCCTTTGTAGTTTGTATCTTAGCAAAGAGATGATGCTATGCAGTTCTATCCTGACTGCATGCCCCGCTTCCCGGATATTCTGGACTGACTGCAAAGGTGATAGGGCACAAGGACACAGCTGCAGAGTGATTTGTGCCAAACGTCACCTGACAATCAAGCGGGAGGGAAACCCCCACTGTGGGGCTTCCCAGAGGTACAGTGGGGCCTGCCTGGACAGTGTCGTGGATGGATGGGGAAAACAAGATCCTTCTTAGCTGCAAGCCAGCACCTTGTCCCAGTACCCACTCGAGGTCCTGGACTGCCCCTCAGCCTTTCCAGGTGCTTCCGTTTCTTCCTTATTCACATCTAGATTCAAGTCCTGCTGCATTAATATCTGCAAGAGAGAAAGTGGTGACGCTGCTACTATCTTTATGTTCATCAAGCACTTTATTTTTTATCTGCTTCTGGCAGGCTGATTGTCCTCCCCAGAAAAAGGGCTCATGCATGGTTGAAAGAGATGTCCATTGGACCCTCACGGAGACTCCAGGTGCTCTGTCATCAGGATTTGGTCTCTGCCAGGAAATAAAGTTGTTTGGGATTTTATTTACAGTCCAAGCCAATCTGCAAGAGCATATCCAGAGTCAGCTTCTGGCACAATGTGGAGGCACTCACAAGTTGTCCCCCCAATGCCAGCTCAGCACAGCACTGCTGGTGACACCCAGGTTTAGCAGCCAGATCTCGCAGTCTGCAGAGAGAAGTGGGCTGCAAGCAGAGGGTATGTCAGCACCACGGTTGTGGTTCACACTGCGCCTGGATTGCACTGCATCACACTGGCCTCCCTGCAAGAGGACCTCTGTAGGGGATGACGGGCACGGCTGGAGCTCAGCTCGCGCCACACTCCTCACCAGTGTGGACGGAGCTGGGCTATAGCTGCTTCAGAGCTCACATCCCAGCCAGGTAGCCCAGGACCCCCAGTTATCCAGACTGTTGTCCAGTTCCACACCTCAAGTTAGAAAAGGAGAGTCTGTAGTGTGACAGAGAAGCTAGTGGGGAAAGGCAGATGACAGCTCTCTGGAGCCACAGTGGGGCAAGAACTCTTCTGGTTCTGGACGGCCTGTCCCGCTGAGAATGACACTGTAACACTCACAGCTTACGAAAAATTAGCAAATTCGTAACATTCCTGTGTGACCAAGTGTGGCAACACTATGCATGTGTGCAAAATCACAGTAATTTGCTATCTTTGAATGCCACCTATAGGTTACTGTTTTCTGAAATGATCCTGATGCAAAACCATGGAAGACAGAGGGCTGAAGCTGTCAAATTTTTGTGTGCTTACTTTGATCTTTGTAAGGTGACTAGTAACAATGTTGTCCTCAGGACAGTTGCATTCATTGCCAGCAGGTCACAGTTCCTCTCTATCTGATTTCCCAAATCTCAGTCATGGTCATAACGGCTCATTTGCGCAGCTGCCATTCAAAGGCCACCCTTTTGCAGGAACACAACCCTATAGATTCAGCCTTATTGCAACATGTCATGGTTTAACACCAGCCCAGAGCTAAGTACCGCACAGCAGTTTGCTCACTCACTCCCCGCCGCCCCAGTAGGATGGGAGAGAGAATTGGAAAGGAGAGAAAATTTGAGGGTTGAGCTAAAGACAGTTTAATAAGTAAAGCAAAAGTTGTGTATGAAGCAAAGCAAAACAGGGAATTGATTCACTGTTTTCCATCAGCAGGCAGGTGTTCAGGAAAGCAGGGCTCCATCACGTTTAATGGCTACTTGGGAAGACAAACGCCATCATTCCACATGTCCTCACTTCCTTCTCCTTCCACCAGCTTTGTATGCTGAGCATGACGTCATTATCATGTGCAATAATCCTTTGGTCAGTTGGGGTCAGCTGTTCCAGCTATGTCCCCTCCCAAGTCCTTGTGCCCCTCCCCCCTGCCCCGGTTACTCACTGATGGAGTGGTGTGAGAAGCAGAGAAGACCTTGACTGTGTAAACACTGCTCAGCAATAAAGAAAAATTCCCTGTGTTTTCATCACAAATCCAAAACAGAGCCCCATACTAGCTACTATAAAGAAAATTAACTCTACCCCAACCAAAACCAGCACACAGCAAATCCTTTATTTACTGCACAATACTGCCACACAGCATCCTTTAGAAGGATGTCACAGGGCACTGTGCCACAAATGAGTTTCAAATCATTAACAGGAAAGTCAGTGATTTACAACAACTGGGAATCTGGCCCTGCTTTCCGATAAACACTTTTGAACAGCATGCATTTGACCCTTCCCTTCACATTGTGTCCTTTGTATTTATATTTTACTAATTAGAGCAGAAACTTACCACTTCTCAACTCTGTAATAACTCAAGGTTCCTTTGGGAACTATTTTATCTGGGAGGTTTTTGATAAAATAAATAAACACATCTAGAGATTGTTAGTTCAGTTCAAAGAGGATGCATCCCGCGAGTTGCTGAGCACGACCTGCACTGTGCTCATGGCGCTCCCCCGTACCCCACCTTTCAGGGAGGCACCCAGCACACCGCAAGATCGCATTGCCTTACCCCTGCTCTGGCTCAGTGATTCAGGTTCAATGATTTATGAACATATTGTAGGTACCCTGTTCCTAGTATATGCTGGCACGTATTTGGTAGCATAGTTGGACAATATTGTTGGTTTAGGATTATGGGACAGCCTAATGCCACTTCTATTACTCTAAAACTTCCCTAAAATGCTTGGGGAAAGAGGAATACGGATTTACTTTGTGTTTTTTCTTTAGAGGGCTTCTAAAGGATGTGGATAAATAAGCTATTATTACAAATATTCTCTCTCTGAGCTTTTCATACCTGCATATACAGAGCGTGCATTTTAACAAAAATGTTTATTTTATTCCACTGTAATATCTTCAGGACACTTACAATGATACCAGTGTCGAAGGTGTTTGGTCTGAGCCATTGCATCTCTAGCATCATATCAACTTAAAGCAGCAATGTAATAATGGAAGCATAACAGACCCTAAGAAATGCAGTTGATGCAGGCTATCTTCCAAATGGTCTAGGAACCTAGACTGTCTCCTAAAAATATCTCCAGATGTGCATGGTCATTCATCACAACACTGAACTACATGGGTGTGTACAACAGCAGTAAAAAAACCCAGCCTCCTCATACGATGATGTTGAATTTTTTTTCAAAAGTTTAAAGCTCAATGAATTACTGCAGTCCTTCCTCAAACCCTTAGAGATGATTTCTTAGAGGACACATGAAAATGAGTAGCAAATGTCTTGAGATGCCTTTGTTGTACAAACTAATGAACTCTTAAATGTATGACCAAAGGTGCATAATCCTGCTGCCTGAACCTTTATTGCTCAAGTAAACACTCAATGGATGTGGCAAACACTTCCTTACCACTCAGGCTGATATGTTTCCTAAAGACACTGTTGCCTTCAAATCTTCCTGAAAAGACTTGGAAAGAGCTTTGATATTTATGTAAGTTTTGGATATAAGGGTAAATTATGTGCAAGACATGTAACACAGTAGCAAAGGCAGAGGTAATTAGCTGAAACCAGAAGGAGTAAATTCTGCCAAGATCAATATAGCCTGATATTATTTTTATTATTATTATTGATTTACCATTTTTGGACTGAAACTATTTGCCTATCACTTCCAAATGTGTTTTCACAGTAGTATAATAATCCACAAATGCTTTTGTTTGAATGGAAGTTTGAGATATTAAATCACTGCAGTCTTCCATTTTTTTATCACATGTTCTGAAGATGCTGTTCAAGCACCCGTCCACATTAGCAGGCTGAGCTGCATGTTTGTTCTCAGAGTCAAGAAAAGGCAGTTTTTTCCTGACGACATTCCCAGAGCCATCGAATTGCTTTTCCTCTGTTAAGAATCTCTCTCAGGAGGAGAGATTGCAAAGAGGGGGAAAAGAAAAGCATTCGAGGCACCTTCTGAGATGACAAAGCACAAGAAGTTAGGAGAGACATGATTTTTCCTTCTCTCTTTTCTCAGTTCAGAATTTGCAGTGTTTCTTAGGAGGGCCTCAGAACCAATGAGTCAGAAAACAAAACTCTTAAAATAATCCACAAATGTTCAGAAGAAATTAATGTTTTGCAAAATCCCTGTCTGTACCACCTCCAGAGATTTCTCTAATGATTGCTCTACTGGAGAGGAGAGAAATGCTTTCCCTCAGTCTCGTTCATGAAAATACTGCCCTAAAAAAAATTCTCATCCTCAGCAACAGAGAGTTCGGGTAGGTCTGGCCTCTCTTGCTCCTGATGGTGCATCTCTCACCTGATATGTTTTCTGGGGTGGTAATCCCTTTATCCAGGGAGGACTTCACCAGTGTAGGGCTGGTGAGCAGCCACGGTAGCTGCTGCCTCCAAATGATGAGAACAAAGATCTATCATAGAAGGGGTTCCCTGCAAAGGCTGCCTGTCACCACGGGGTAGGGTAGCCACGTACTCAAAGACAGACACATAGAGAAGCTTTTCCTGAGCCAGGAACAAACTTGGCTTTGTCATCTCTGCAGGATCAGGGATGCGATTTAGGACTCTGCCAGTGTGTGACCTGGTAAACTGGATGTTGAGATAAGATAATGCTCTCTCATCCATTTCTGTCAGCAAAGGCAGGATTTGGCGTGGCTAATGACAAAATTCCTCCCTCAGAACAAAACAGTGCATTTTTACGATTCTGATGCTGGCTGTAATTCAGCTTTTCTGTATGTCAGTTGCCAGCAGTTTCCTCAGATGAATCAGTTTCTCTTCCCTAAACTGAGGCAGACAGATGTTAACAAAGTATCTGTGCAGTGCTTAATTCCAAATACTATAAAGAGAAGTTTCTTGGATTTACATTCTGTTGAGAGGATTGGTTGAGGCTTGCAAAAAAAATTGTCTTGCAAAGAAAATGCACAGAAGGCATTTACTTGTTCCAGCTCGGACAGAAGTCTTTGGGACACTCACATAAACCACACTTCACTCTTCACACACATGCTCTTAAGTATCTGTGGGATTGCAACATTTATTTTTGTTTCTACATGATTCAGAAAACATTAACTAAGATTCCAAATGCTCTTTGCACAGAAATCTCTAGCACTGCCTTTTGGCCAGAAGGTGATCAAAGAGCACTTTGACTAACTTCTCTCACGCAGACAAATAGTAAACAAAGCTTATTTGGGTTGACATCCAGGTTGACAGATTTTGCAGGCATCCTACCAAGAGTGGAATCCTATCAGAATATGACTGTGCCAGGTTAACTGAGTACACTGCAGAGGCCAGCATCTGTATCTGCCAGATACAGAAAGCCTTGGTGCTAGGTGTTACATTTGAAAAAGTGTCTTCGCTTTCCCATGTCTTCACTTTTCAACAAAAAACATACTGCTCTGCCACAGATAGATAGCTGGACTGAAGAAGAAAATATGCACTGACATTATTTTGATTAACCTTCCAGGGAATCTTTCAGGAGAGAGCATTTAGACTGTAAACAATTTGATAAAAGAAACTTGAAGAATCTGGCATCAGTATTAAATTGCACTCTACCTTAGCAGTTGCTCTTCCTGATCACTAGCCTGAAATGGAAATGGTCTGGGAATGATTACCCAATCCCCTGGATTTTCTTTTAACGACAGAGAGCTTGAGCCCAACAGAAAAGCAATACTGTTTTTAGGAATGGGGAAAAAAAAAAAGTAACATTTGCTGTATATCAAACTCATGCCCACTTGTAACAATAAGTCAGAATGTATGGATTCCACTTTATGTGTCCTTAAAAAGCATTCAGTGACTATTAAGGAACCTCTCATTATTCTTAAAGGGCTCAAGAGCAGGCAGCTGGGTAATACCAAGCAGGGTAGCCAAGAAGTCCTTGCAGTACGGCTGGCATTCGCAGTGCAACCACCTCCAGCTGAACTGCTCGCCCCAGCTCCCCCAAAGGGTCAGTGGAGAGGAAGGCATGACCTCCAAAGGACATTTATGGCGTGACTCACCCAAACTCTTTCACAATCAAAATAACTGACACACTGTTAGCAAAAGAAAAATTCCTTTACATCTAATCAGAATTTCTCTTGCTGTAACTGGGGAAGGTTTCCTTTCACTGCTCACCTCTGGGAGGAGTCTAATTGCCCTCTCTCTAACCTCATCAGGCAGCTGAAGATAGCAATTGCTTCCCACTTCAGGTCTCTCCTCTAGCTGAACAAGCCCAGGTCTTAGACACCTGCATCAGGATGGCGTTCAGCCCCCACTTCGCTCCCCAGCCATCACCACCTGCATCTCCCCAGAGCAGAGTGAGAAGCTCAGATGCAGGCAGTGATGGTTAGCAGGTTTAACAGTGCCACGTGTCGAATACATCTGCAGCTAAAGCTAAACTTGTGCCTAACCCTGACTGATGAGAAGTGTAGTCTCTCCTGCCACACGGGTTGCTCTAAGGACAGACACCTTATGGCAGGTAGGTGCTTAGGTACAGTTGACTTAGCATCACTATTCAGACATCAGGCAGGTACCACTGACATTCTCAAAACTACCCAGCTGCTGAACAGACATTTTGCAAATAACCAAAAGTTCATCTATTAGGTGATGTTTTAGAGAGAAAAAGGCAAGCGAGGTGTAATGACAAACCTTTGTTGCTACTGTGACTTCAGTCAAACCGCAGCTGTCATTGCCAGCAGTAGGACTACATTCACAAGGTACGTAGTTTCAAAAATCAAAATATTTCACCAGAACAGATAAATATCGCTTTAAAAATGGCAGATACTATTTAGTATTCATATGAGAAAAGTTATAAATAGGTAGTTTTGAATATAAAGCATGCAACCACAAGAGAACCTGCTTATGGTGTGGTTGCCTGGATTATCTGATCTGCAGCTTTGCCCCAGAAGGAATTAACCTTATCAAGGTTCTTTAACCTCAAAGAAGGACAGAAACAATGTTGAAGAAGATACAGGGATTGTCCATGGGACCTGTCCTCTCAGGTTCTCTTTAAAATCATGATGGATTATTCTTTTTTATGTGTTTATTACCTCCTGGTTTGCAAGGCTGGCTGCAGGTGAACATGGATAAGACATGGAGGGAAAGCGACACACGAGTAGGAACAGGCTGGGATGCAGCCCTGCAGCTAGGCCAGCGTTATTTCCTTGGCTGGGATAGAAAGATCTAGGCTTTTCTCAGAAACTCAGAAGGGTATAGGTAGAGCTGTTTCTACACCTCTGTACTTTCACTGTCTAAAAAGTTTTCTGTTTGAAGTGTTTCATTTTTAGCATCACAGATACCTCTTTTTTGAGATGCTCACTCTAAGGAATTTAATCTCAAAGCCTTGGTCCATTTGGATCATGTCACAGGAGTGGTCTCTCCTTCTCACTAAGCTAAAGAACCCATTGACTGACCTGTATGTGAAACTGTGCTAGATATTTTAGCAAAAGTATATGAAAATTTATACAGCATGAAAACAATCACAGGAAAGTTGACATATGCTGAGCATCTCATGAGGGATTTTGTTTTACCAAGCTATTTTAATTTTTTTTTCATTTGAGTATTTCAAGAAAGATGAGTACCAGGGATAAAATTAAATGAAAGAAGGCAGTAACTTAGCACTCTAGGACATGGAGGACAAGAGGTGTTGCATGTGGGAAAACACATGATGAGAGATTCACGGTGTGCTGGAGCTTTGCAAAGCTTTGCAGGCACAGCCAAGAAAACTCAAATGAGGAGGAATGGACAAAAGGGAGTCAGTGGCATGAATCATAAGGGTGTAATGAGAAAAAGGTCAGGAGTCGAGATAATGTTAACCAGCTGGGTAGACTGGGAATTAAGCACATCTCAGGGAGGCCAGATTCAATGACAACACAATGTGAGTTGATGATTTGTAATTTTAATAATGCAAAATTCAGTAAATAAAACGTTAAAATAAGCAACTTTAATAATTCATTACAACGTTTATTATTTTAGGACTGTTATTTTATAGCATATTTGATTCAATTGCTCGTGTCATTGTATGTCCTTTCCTTGTAACCATGCCACAACTTAGACATTACAGTGTTTCATAAGTGACCAGCTAATTGTAAGGTATTTCTGGGGTTTTCAACAGAAACAGAACATCAGTTAGAACATCAGTTTGGAACTGGAGTCACAATTTTACTCACTGGGGTTTTGTATCACCTCAGGTGGCCTGTATTTCTAGTGCTTGTACTAAGTCAGCAAGGTTTAGTAAGGTCTGAATACCCTTTAGGATTTCAATAGTTTGTATATTCAAAGCACTGTGTAAATATTAGTCGATGTATGTATACCTTAACTTCACCAAAGGATACTTGTGTTAACTGCAGGAGTTAAGAGCCAGAGGTTGCATCAAATTTTAGAGGTTATGCTGTGTTTAGCTGTGTTACAATTGTAAAAGTACTTGTAGGTGCTTTGGGTAGAGCTGAATTTTTTGCATGTAGGAATATGTAACTTTCACCGAAACATACCTTTTTTATGATAGTACCCTGTGTTTGAAGCTGCACAATGATAGATGCCTACATGTGAACAGGTAAAGTGTCAACGGTGGACAAAGGCTCCAAAGACTAAAAGGTATTACATGGCTGACTGCAGGCTTGTTAGCTTAGCACTGACCTCAGGTAAAATCATGGAAGAGATTGGGCACGACATAAGTTATTGTAAAAGACAAGTTTAAGTACAATGCAAGATGCAAGTATAAGGAACACCAATGACGCGCTTTAATGAAAACAATAGCATCCCTGTTAAATGTAAATTGTTAAACATTGGCATTTAACACTGAAATACTGCTAGCATTTTTTACAAGCTTAGTTAATTAAAAGTAGCAGCTGACATAATGCACTTAGATTTCCTCAGGTTATTTTACTTGATACAGTATGACATCCTGATTAAAAACATTTAACCGAACCACTGAAGCACATACTAAAAAAGATTAAAAACTGTCTAACGGATGTGTCTCTGAAAGAAATCTTTGATGGGGTCTCTTTTCTAGGCTCAAATGTGTTCAGTCTCTTTACTGAGAAGCAGAAGCCACCAGATTACTCCTACAACCCAGCAAGACTAAGGCTTGGGAGAAGACTAGCTAGCTCAGTTTCTCATTAACACAGAAAGGAAGGAACACATGAAGGTCCCTCCATTTACAGCCAAATACTCATATCTACTCTCTTGTTTTCCTTACCCAGGCATTTTTTCAATCTGACCAATTCAGATTTCATAGCATCCAGGGCAAAGTCTTCACTCCTGAGTTGGAACCAAATTTTATCATAGCCAGTATCAGGCTTTCTGTTACATTTAGTGTGCTTTGGCTAATAAAAAACAAATCAGAATAGCAATGGTGACCACACAATGCTCTCTGAGCCTGTGGCATGGAAGCAAGAGGTTTGTAATTTATCATGCAGTTAAGAAGGCAGCAGGAACCCTACAGTTCCTATTGAAAAGCTGCAGAATTGTCCTTCAGTCAGCAATTTAGTCTGAACTATTTTATTAAAACACATTTTTGTGCTTTGCAACATAACTTCTGTTTGAGACCATAGGTTTGAATTTAGGGTGAGAAGAGTCTCCAGACTGCAGTGGAGAGCTCTGCAAGCTCAAGAGGACAGAGAACTATCAGCACTCCAGTAGCTCCTCGCTGTGGGTAATCATATTATAATATGCTTTCTTCTCCTGTAGGGGTTGATAAATACACGTATATATAACAGGTCCAAGATGCATGTTTCTACCATTTTTAAAGCCTGTTTCTTACTGTGGCAGTAACTTGTTTTCTGTTTAACACAGGCAAGTAAAAAAAATTGCTAGAACATGGGCATCTTTCCCAGTCTCTTTAAACATACTGCATTATAGGAGGGATGGGGCTTTAGCTGCTCCCACTACAAACAGCATAAGGAGCTCGCTCTGTCCTTTGTTGTAGCTTTCATTTGACAATATTACATATATACAAACCTCAGATAAGGCAAATTGTTTTAGCTTGATTTGCCATTTATAGCTCTATATTTTTGGCTTGGAGGACAGGGAAGAAGAATCATATAAAAGATGCTCCATTTCAAAACTTTTGTACGTGTCATGTATCTTTTTTGGAGGAATCCTGGAGATATTGTGAGGCTCCTATTCAACCGTTACCAAGGCTTTGATAATACCTTAAGATTTGAATGAAGATCGAATACACTGTGGTCCAGCCCTGTAACTTTTTATAGCATAAAATACTACTCCAGTGAACAACCAAATTAACATAAAGAGATGGGTCTCAGAAGCAGTCCTTCAGCCCTCTGTCTTTCTTAATTATAATGGATCTTTACAATAATTTTGAGATCCAGTCCAATAATGCAGCTTAATGTAAGATGCAAGACTGGTGTTACCAAGGCAGACCACAGGTTTGTTGAGCACTGCATCCTGTTCCTGATTGTGGTCAGCCATGGCTGAATATTAAAGAAAGGGGAGCAGGCAGTTATTTCCCATGAGTTCTTGCCCTGACTCCAAAAAATTGTAGTTCAGGGATTTCTTGAACAAGAGGTGTTTCCTTTCCGTTTAATGGATGCTGATGGGTTCTCTTCCACGAATTTTATCTAGCTGTGGATTTGACACCGTGTAAATGCTTAGTATCCAGACTAAACAGATTACACAGATCATCTGCATAGTATGTAAACCCCACCTCCATTGTCTTGAACTTTCTGCCTGCTGGTGACGTTATATGTTTCTTAGATCTTGTAACTGGATGTGTCAGAGCCATCAGTCATTCCCCATTAACCCATCCTGAGCTGCTCCTTATTTTCTAGATCTCATATGCCCTGAAATTATTGCTTCTTAAGGCGTATAGATCTTTGAAATAACAACAGCTTACGAGTAGAAAGTGATGTAAGCTTTAACTTTCTAGCAGGATAGGAAGAAATCATCACTATCTGGAGACATCACAACAAAATGCGCACTGGTCAGTAAAACACCTCAGCAATTTTTCTTTTTGTCCTCCTCCAAATCAAAATTTTTCTCCAAACCATCATATCCTGAGTGATGCAAGCGTTCATCCAAATTATGTTCTGCAGCTGTATGCAAAAAGGCTGCAGAGGGCTTCTTCCCATCTTCAGTGCCTTGTACACAAATTCCAAAGAGTGAATGGTCTCCGCTGGCCCGTGTGTATTATGATAATAAGGAATTGCACAGTGTGCTGTTCACATTGAGGCGGTGCTTTAAAGGTTTTTCTGAGGCTGTACTTGCATAAATAGGTTGCGTTTGTAGGGACAGTGGAATATCTACCACATTTCATACAGCAGCAAGTAGTACAGGAAGTTCCAATATGGTAAAAAAAAAAAAAACTCATGCAAATCTTCAATTCATACTGACTGAACGTTATCTTCCATCATTTACAGGAAATGGAGAGTTATGAAGTTGCTAAGCATTCTCACTTATCTTGTGCCCATTTCAAAACTGATTGTTCTCTTTTCAAGCCTGTCTCTCTTGAGTAACAAAGGGTTGCGACGTACAATGATCAAGTGTACCTTGAGAACAAATCAGTGAAACAGCGAGTGCTTTAGCTGAGGAGTTTCTCTCCAAATTAGCTGCAATTCTTTCAACTACAAATCTTTTCTCCTTTCCTGACCACAGCAACATCAGAGATGGATCTTCCTTCAGATTCCAACAGCCAGGAGATGGAGTCGTGAGGCTTCAGTATGGCCCACCAGCCTCTTCAGATGATCTGTCTATTAGAGACCTATCTCTGCAAATAAAAAAATTAAAAACTTGCATTTTTAATGGATCGTAAGGACCATAAATCCCCTGAGGCAACACATGCTTCTGAATTTACTGCATGGACGTGTTTTGTGTGGTCAGCAGAAGCCAGTACTTCTTGGAGGAAAATATCGTTGGAGAAATGGTGCAGGAAAAGGAAAACAACACAAAATTGTCTGCAGCTAGCCCTGCTCAGACAATATGGATCTGAATTTCAATTCACTGTAAACAAGCAGCCCATCTCCGAGTATGTCAGCAGTTTTAATGTCATGTCATCCAATCAACACAGGTTGTGTTCTGAGAATCGGAAAACACTTCGGCATTCGTGGGAGAGAAGACATTTTGTCTTGTTTTACTAATTCCTTCTACTAAATTTTACCTCACTTAGTGTCTCGCTGGGGTACAGATCAACATTCACTTTCTGCTATTGCCAAATACCTTTTTCAACACCACAGTGACTTCACGTGTGTCTCCAAACTGTTGCTGTACAGAAGGAAGTAGCAAATCATTCTACAGAGCGACATTTCATCTGTTGTGATGAAGTCAGAGTGTACTGCTAGTGAACACGCTTTTCAAGGTGAAATGTCTATTTGAAATCACAATTTGCTTGAAAATACTGAGCTAGTCCTTTAGCTAGTGAAGACTGGCAGAGATCCATTTAATTCAATGGAGACGTGCTAATTTGAACTAAAGAGCTGACCCTCTGTGCCTACCCACATTAAATTATTATTGTATTAGACAGATTGCAGATAATTATTATCCTGAATGTTTCAGTTTATTGACACAGTGTCTCTGGGAGCACCCTTAAAGGTATTCAGTCAGTCATATGCCATTCACTTCAATTACAGAAACACACATACAGGTTCCCAGACTAAAACTGAAAATCCCAACCCAGAAATAAAAAAACAGCGACTGGCAGAGAAACTATAGACTGTTGTAATATTTGGTCTGCTTTCAACTCATTGTTAAAACATTGCCTACCAAGCTGGCCAGATTTGAATTACTCCTTAAATTGCAATTGATGATCCTTGTCATGCCACATCAGTCCATGGAGATAAGCCCTGTCCCATTCAGTTCTGGACCAGACCTACTCTCAGCATTCTTGAGACCATAAGGTTTCTTATTTTAACTTCTCAAGAACAGATGTCTCCTGCTCTACAGCGTATCACTGCTTCTGACCTGTTTGCTCTCTGGGGAGGAGGTGGAGAGCCACAGACTTGCCTTCTGCCACCCACTGATCTTAGTGCCACCAGTCTGATTGTTCCCATGAAAATCAGAAGGTAAGGAAGCTTTATAGTCTATGTGATCCCTCCTTTTTGTTTGCTTTTTTCCCCATGTCTTCATTTCACCAGTAAAACACTGAACTTGGTTTCACAGATAAGTGTAAACCCTTTCAATCTATTGTTAGTCTTGTCTGTCTTAGTAAAGGAGGGTTTCGTTTCATCCTACATCATTAAATAGAAAGTTGTGAACTATACTGCACGTCTCATCGTGTATGGAAGGGGGGTACTACAACACTTTAGCATGCCATTTACAAAAACAAATGTGACCACGCCAAATTTTACACAAAAGGCAGACCATCCCATTTCCGGTCCCTGAGCTAGCACATAAATCACTATATTGCCATACCTCTGGGATGAAATAACCCCCTGCAATAGCGTAGACTGGGGCCAGCCGTGGGTGATGGTGGAGAAGCAGCTAAACCCCAGTCTGCACTGGGCTCTTCTGGCAGGGAGGGACAGCCATGTGCTGGACTGCATGTGAACAGCACAGCCAGCAGATCAAGGGATGTGCTTATTCCCCTTTGTCTGGCACTTAGAGATCACATCTGGTGTGCTGTGCCTACATTTGGTTTCTTCAGTACTGTAAAGACATTAACAAACTGGAGATTCCACAGGAGGGACATCAAGAAGATTACAGGGTGGGAGCACAAATCAGGAGTGTAAATATGTAAAGCAACTGGAAGAATCGGATTTGTTCAGTTTGAAGATGAGAAGGCTAAGGGAAGATCTTATCGTCTTCTTCAACTACCTCATGGGAGGATATAGAGAAGATGGATCCAGACTCTTCCCAGAGAAGAACTGTGAAATGACAAGAGACAATGGACAAAACTTGCAGCAAGAGAAAATTGACAAGACTTAAGGGAAAGTATCTTCACAGTGAGAGTAAACAAATCCTGGAACAAGATACCCAGAGAGTTTCTGGCATTTCAGTCAGAGATACTCAAAATGCAACTGGACAGTCAAGCAATCTCATCTAGCTTTGAAGTTAGTCCTACTTTGAGCCAGGCACTGGACCATGTGACCTCCAGGGTCCTCTCCAACCTGAACCAATCTGAGATGATTGCATGGTAAGTTAGTGGAAGAAACAGATGTTTTGAAGAGATGTAAAGCAGTAGTCTACTACCTGCAGGTAGTGCAGGTCTCTGGGAGGCCAATGGGCTCATATGGTCTAGATACTACTTCTGAACCTGCCCCCAGCATTCCGGGTGATCAATCACACTGAGGCAGCTTAGGCACCACCGAATCCTGGTGAACCTGGAGACAATAGAAACACTTGTATGGTGCGAGCAATTGCCCACTGCCAAGACATTCAGCCTAGCCCAGGATTCACTCCATTGCCTTTCCCAACTGAAAAATAGGGGTACGCATTGCGATATAGATCGATGGTATGTGAAGGATACCCACTCCATAGCTGTGAAGGACATCAGACAGAAAAGGAAAACATCTATGAATAACACATACTGATATCCAAACCTGCGGAAACCCATCCATTTTATCTGCCAACTTATCTGGAATGGAAATCAGCCGGGAGGGATTGCAGTTATGTGGGGAATGCGAAAACATGATTTTAAATGTTTGGTAAGTACTTTACAAGGCAATAGTAACATTAATAATTTCTGCTGGTATTTGGACCTCCGTTGTCACCCACTCACTTTGGCATCATATCATGCATAAAAATTTTTGCCATTTAAGCTAGTTAGTAACATTCTCCAATATTCCCACTAGCACTTAACTTTCAATTTGTCATCATTTAGAGTTCCCAGTTCATCTGTTTGTATAATTTTTAAACTTCTTGTTCCATATATGGATAATGCTATGTGTTGAAGAGGGCAATATCAAGAATAGTTTACAGATTACGCAGGTCTGAATTTCACAAGACAGCTCTCCGTGAATCTGATTCATGAACAGTAGTACCACCTCAGTGCAGTCTAGTTGTCTAAAAATAGGAGCGCCCCACTGCCCTTTGCATGTACTGAAACTGCTGCTGAAGACAACAGACCTGCATGCACAGGCGGGATCATAAGACTACAGTAGCTTAGCAGACACATGTCTATGCAGTACACCACAGTGCCACACAGAAGTGCTCAAATCAGCGGAAATTCTGATAAAGCTATTTCAGAGATCCATAAAGAGGATTTATCTATTTCTCACCTTTAACAATAGGCTATAAGTTACACCAGTACCTTCTTGGAACCATGACAGAGGTACCTCCAGATGCTTATCACCTTGATCTTGGTAAGAAAAATTGTTAGTAGGCAGTTCAGCAAGGTCAGGCTGACCTCCAACACACTCGAGGTGTCTTGGCATGAAAGAATTCTTTGGGGGAATCACTGGCCAATTTAAGGAACATGATGAAGCAGCTATATGAAATGTAGCAGTAGCAATAATCGCAACAAGCCCCTAGCTTTTCATAGCTGCAAGATTTTGAGTTTATTTTCTCATAAGAACTCTAGTGTAACTCCAGGACCAACTCTCTACAGACTCAGAATTAAGAATTAAAATGAATAGCAGTGAATAGCCATAAACTTTTAAAAAGCACTGGATTTCATATTTTGCTTGTTTTACCATTGTCTTTATTACAAGAAAATTACATAAAATGACTATCGCATGTTTAATTTTGATACTTACCTAAATAAATGCATTTTCAATATATAGGGGGACTTGAGGACAACACCTTTGATGGTGGGACACGTGCTTTTTGGAATAACTAGGGTTCAGGAGATGCTGCTTTGCACTGAGGTGAATCAAAAGGTTGCATTTTAGCAGCACTTAACGATTAAACTAATTGAAGGATTAGCAAGTAACTTAGTAAAGTGTATAGTGACAATTACAGATTTGAGAATGGCAAGATATGGACTTACTACAGGATATACCAAATCAAATATGTATATATGTAATCACAAAAAAACCCCATAAAAACACACACACACAGAGAAATGCTTGGATCCCCTGAAACACATAGATAGCCACACTTTATGTGGGCCATATACACACATTCTGTGAATAATCAAACATCTGGGAAGAGGCCAGCCTATAGTCAAAAATTCTTCTTCAACTTTAGAGTAAACACAATACATTGGTGCTCCTCAACGGGCAATAGTTGAGATTCGAGGAGGTTAACTTGCCCACACCTTCCGTACGCTTTGTCAACAGATGGTCCTGAGAGGTGTTCCAACTCAGGAGAGATGCTGGTCACAGCCCACTGCAATCCATGAGAGCTCAAAGGGTTTCGCTTAGGATCTCTATTGACTTTTGTCAGGTACTTTTCCATTTTGGTCCAACTCAGGTGATGTGTTACTCTGGTGTTTTTCCACCAGTTGTGCATGCACAGAACTTGCTAGATTTAGGGTTCTGCTATCCCCTACTTTGGGCCATGACCCAAGTACGGGTGTACTAGGCTGTGAGAGGGTTGGTTGATTGTCTTTATTGTTTCCAGGTAAAAAGAAGCGGAGTAGGATTCAGGTGCATCACGGGGGCACCTCAGCACTCTGGTCCACTGCTGGAGGTAATTGTCCTTATTTTCTCCACAGAACAGGGGAAGCAGGAGCCAGGTGTGTTAAGGATGCGCTGCCACACTCTGGTACACTGCCCTTCACAATCCATATTTGACTTTCCAATGGATTGTTGTGCAACCCAGGGAGGCGGAGTTGCATCCTGTAGGGAGCGGCCCATGAGTGGGGGAGAATTGTATCACCACACCACCAAGGCCTTTACTGCCTGTTCTCTGGAGATGCCTCGGGGGTGTGGTAGCAGCCCCCAGGGCTCAGTGCATTGCTCTAAGAGCTGCACCACAAAAGATAGCCATCTAGCTATACAGATCAGCCGGCCTCCTGGGCTCTATACTTTTAACCAGCAGCACTGGGGAACCTGAAGCAGGGAAAGGAAGGGCAGGGGACTGTGGTAGTCTGATCCTGGGCAGATTTCTTCAAAACTTTTTTTTTTTTGGCTGACTGCCTTTTGTGTGTAATTGTATAGGAGTTTTTATTGGAGAGGGAATGTTATTATGAGCAGGGAGCATCCTATACAATGCTTACGCTAGCAGATAATCTACAAATTTATACTGGCACTCTTAGTTCCTTATGTATGGCTTGGAAGTATATAAAACATGCAGGTTAAATATGTGTATATATTTCTTAAAGTTATATGATCAGGGGGAAGCTACAAGTTAAGGTCTGACAGAGAGTGGCAGCCAGCACAGCCTGCAAAAGTCGAAGGGCTTTATCAGCCATGTGCTCTCACTGTCCAGTTTATAACAAATACAGAAGGGCTGAGTCTGACTGTTAGCAACAAGGCAGCCACAGCTAGAAAATTGTTACAGAGTATATTGGTTACTAGAACAAAAGAAAATTCTCTTTTAGTCGCATCCCCACAAATACTATGTTCAATGCAAAACTGGGAAAAGATTAAAAAAAAAAAGAAGCAATTATTTCAAACAAAACAAAATGCTCAGCTCTAGACCTAAAAAAAGATACGACTGATATGGGCATACAGAAGATGCTACTTTTCAGGGAAGCATTTGCCTTGCTAACACCCTGTCTGTCTGTGAGACAAAAATTACACAAACATATGAAAATGATAAAATAGGGTTATCCGCAGGGGTAAGCACATTCACAAGAGGGGGAGGCTGAAAACCTGCATTTGCCAATTACCCAGCATACTGCTACTTGGGCTCTCTAAATGGACAGTCTCTACTCCTGTTCTTAAGTCCATATTGCTGCAGGGCTAGTTCTCTGCTGAGCCTCTGCCTGGTTGCATCCCACCAAGGTGTGTATGGGCCCGGGCCTGGGTTGTCTCCTGCTGCTGGCAGACACGCCATCTCTCCTACTTGCTGAGTGGTCCCACCAGTGTGCATTGAAGTAACACCTCCCTCAGTCAGTCCTTGAAGTTTTCATAATCATTAATTGATGTTAATATTAATCTCCTTGCAAAGCTCTTGGACCTGCTGCTTCTTTAAAGCCTCATCTTGAATGAAGCATATTTTCATGCACTTCTCTTGACAAGGACAATAAAGAATCCATATAAGCAACCCTCTCTTTTTTCAGTGGTATATTCTTTGTCATTTTGGGGTTAACTGCAGCTTGTGACATACAAAGTCCTCTTCTTCTTAGTCTGATCTCTTGTACTTCCTTCCCATGCAACTTACTGCTCCACAGCAAACTCCTTTGCCAGCACTTTCTGGTAATGAGCTCTCTCTTCTCTCTTATGTTTTCAAGGAACTCCTCCAGAAACTCTCTTGTCCTTTCTGTGTCTGTCTCATGAGCAACGACATTTATTTTCCCAGTCTCTAAGCACAAACCACAGTCTATACCCCAACAATGACAAAGCCTCCGGCCAAAAAACACCTTAAATGACAAAAAAGCACATCTAAATCTCCACCCAGCTTCACATGCATTGGCCAAAATCTTAATTAGGGGAATAATAAGCCAATGAGATACGCAATAGCCCTAAAATACTGTCCACTAGCACAGGTGGGACCATTCAGTCTGTGCATATCCCGGGGTGCTGTGAGCCATTGGCACAGTTGCTGCAGGTGTAGGAATATTTGTGTCGGCTTTGACCTATATAACACAAAGGCCACAGCAGCCTGGACCTCTGCACAACCTGTATAAACCTGTATGGGCTCAGTATAGGTCTTCAGGTGGCCAACTCCCTGTGAAGTTTGTACCGCAATGACTCTAGTACTGTAGTTACTTGGAAGGCTGATTTCAAGTCAGCTTGACCATGTCTCAAGCAGTCTTTTTTCTTCAGGCAAGTGCACGCACGTTGCATGGTTCCCACCTCTGCTATACCAAAGATGGAAATTTTCAGAGACAAAAAGATTATGGCATACACAGTTGGTACACAAGTTGGTTGCTTGCTTAACTAAGAATTATGTTTCTATGCCCCGTCTTCTGGTCCCCACTGAAGCAAAAGCTCCACTCAGCCACACAGGTCCCACAGTCCCATGATAGGTTTCCGCCTTCATCTGTGTTGTCAGTGTTACAAAAGCAGGTTTGGTAGCAAGTATGATTATTTGATAGAGTGTTTCCATCTCAGCACAAGTCACTGCACAGTAAATAAAGACATCTTTCTGTTACACTGAAGATCTCCTTTAAGTCTTTTTGTGCCTAACAATAGACCTTGGAAATGGAGAATTTATCTTACAGCTTTCCTCACATGTGCCTCTAGTTGACATGAAAAAATAGTTGTAACATGCATTGTCCACACCGATTATTCCCCCTAAATTACTTAAAGATCATTTAAAAAATTTTCTAAAGTTCTTGAAGAAATAATTAAATTTTTATTAGAATTATTATCAGTTATTATGTCTGATAAGCATTAGAGCTGTTGAGAGGAAAATGACTATGTAAGAGATACATGAGGGGCAGAATACCTTTTACTATTAAATACTTGCCTGATTTATAGCAAGATTTAGAGTCCCCAGGATGGCCACAGAGTGTAAGGTAATGTAAATGTACACAACTGTATTGGGATTTGCATGGCAGGGTTCTGGCAGCAGGGACGGGGTGCTACAGCGGTTGCTTCTGTGAGAAGCTGCTGGAAGCTTCCCCTATGTCCAACAGAGCCAATGCCAGCTGGCTCCAAGACAGACCTGCCGTTGGCCAAGGCCAAGCCCATCAGTGATGGCAGTGGTGCCTCTGTGATAACGTATTTAAAACGGGGAAAATAAACAAGACCTGTACAAACACAGCCAGAAAGAGGACTGAGAGAGAATATGTGAGAGAAACAACTCTGCAGACACCAAGGTCAGGGAAGAAGGAGGGCTACAGGATGTGCTCTAGGCGAAGAGCTCCAGCCTGTGATGAAGACTGTGGTGAGGCTGGCTGTAATCCTTGCAGCCCATGGAGGTTAACAGTGGAGCAGATATCCACGTGCAGCCCATGGAGGACTCCCTGCCAGAGTAGGTGGAGGCCAGAGGCTGTGGCCCTGTGGGAAGCCTGCACTGGAGCAAGCTCTTGGCAGGACCTGTGGTCCCATGGCAAGAGGAGCCAACGCTGAAGGAGGTTTGCTTGCAGGACTTCTGACCCTATGGGGTCTGACCCCCATGGGGTACCCCACACTGGATCAGAGGAAGAATGTGAGGAGTCCTCCCCCTGAGGAGGAAGTAGTGACAGAGAGAACATGTGATGAACTGACCGCAACCCCATTCCCTGCCCCCCCTGGACCTCTGCAGTGGGAGAGAGGGAGAGAATTTGGGAGTAAAGTTAAGCCTGTGAAGAAGAGAAGAGTGGGGGGAAAGTGGAGGGGAAGATTTGGTTTTATTTCTTATTACCCTACTCTGATTTGACTGGTAATAAATTAAACTAATTTCCCCAACTCCAGTCTGTTTTGCCCATGAGGCAATTAGTGAATGGTCTCTCCCTGTCGTTACCTCTACTCACGAGCTTTTCCTTATGTTTTCTCTCCCCTGCCCAACTGGGGAAGGGAATGATCAAGTGGCTTTGGTGGGCATCTGGTGTCCAGCCAGGGTCAGTTCATCACAACAATAAAAAGCACTCCAAGTTTTTCATCTATATAAGATAGGTGGAAAAGACCAAAGCAAGTCTCATTATTGTACCAAAATCTTCAACAATAAACAAAGGAAAAGAAAATTTATTCAATTTTGTTCATGACTGGAGAAGAAATGTACAGTAATATTCAAAAGTCACCCACTCCTCATTAAACTCATTTGCATCTCCACAGATCCCTCATGTAACGCAATGTAAATTGAACCTGTCTAGCCCTTCACCCAGCCACGAAGTATCTTCCTGGAAAATCCGTGTCAAAGCAAGCAGTGGGACAGTAAGTGCAACCCCACAGAAATGGATGCAGGTTCAGAAGCAATACTCAAGAAAAGTAGGAACAG
>NW_010412103.1:9925-12815 GCF_000710305.1 Buceros rhinoceros silvestris | reverse complement strand
GAACAGAATCACATAATCACAGAATCATCTGGTTGGAAGAGACCTTTAAGCTCATCAAATCCGACCATTCACCCTGCACTGCCAGGGTCCTTAATCCATGTCCCTCAGCACCACATCCACACGTCTTTTAACCATGTCCAGGGGCGGGAACTCCACCACCTCCCTCAGCAGCCTGTTCTAATGCTCCACAACCCTCTTTGTAAAATAATTTTTCCTAGTATCCAACCTAGATCTCCCCTGGCACAACTTAAAACCATTTCCTCTCGTCCTGTCCCTCATTATGAAGAAGAGACCAACCCCCACCTCTCTTCAGCCTCCTTTCAGGGAGTTGTAGAGAGCGATAAGGTCTTCCCTCAGCCTCCTTTTCTCCAGGCTAAACATTCCCAGTTCCCTCAGCCGCTCCTCATAAGACTCACTCTCCAGACCCTTCACTACTTTCATTGCCCTTCTCTGAATGTGCTGAAGCACCTCAATGTCCTCGAAGTGAGGGACCCAAAACTGGACAGAAACAGTACTCAAGGTACAGCTTCAGCAGTGCCAAGTACAGTGTTGAAGAGTGGCTGCCGAACACTTTCAAGAGCTAGATGGAAAATTAAACTCTTTGGTCCATTAGGAAACAGGGGCTTCTTTCTCCCATCAGGCTACAAATCAGTTCTGTCAGAGGAATTTCCAGCTATGTAAGATTTTCAGAAACAGATATCAACAAGCGTATCTCCAGCTGGAGAAGGGCTCCCTAGTTTGTTATGAACCACCTGTCCTCTCTAAAGTTGTCTGTTGTCTTGTTTGTATCTTTACAGAACTCTGTTCAGAACTGCCAAAATTAATTCTTAAGAGATATGCTTAGGAGATTTTGTCCCAATAGCCTCTGTTCTCATATAGATTCTGCTAGATTATTTCAGTCAACTGAGCAAAGTTTTCCATCCTTTTCAATTATTCATTTTTTTTTTCTGAGATATTATTTATACAGCAGTGTACACAGTGCTTTGGAGTAAGTAGGTATGTCATGCAAAGAACAATGTCCTCTCAAAAGCCTTTACAGCGCAAAGAAATTAATAAAGTACAGAATAAAACAGTAGAAGTAAGGAGGCAAGGTCACTGCAGTTCAAATATTTCACAGAACAAAAGCAATGGTAAGAATGTTTGAAAAAGGAAGAATACTTGTCACATTGGGCAGGGTTTGTTCACTTTACACATCTATAATGCAAGGATCCATGTCTGAGCTAGTAACTAGAACTTCCTTTCTGGTGAGAAACAAGTGTTTTTAGCACTGAGATTCATCTAATTTGGACATCTTTAGGAAGAGAGGAATCATGTTTTATGCTCTACCTATCATATCAACTGTGTCTCCACTGACTAATATAGCCAAGCTGACCAACTCAGATGTGGATATCTCCATTTAACTCGAGGATTCCAACCTACTAGTGTAGCCACATGACAATATCTCTTTTAAGTTCTTTGTAAATGAAATTTCTGCTTGACAAATCTTCTAACAGTGGTTCTCCATTCTTTTCGACTGTGGGAGAGCTTTTTTTAAATACCCCGTTCACAAACACTTTTTTCCTGGAGATAATGGCTGGATTATCTCAGCTATATCAGCTGTCTCATAGGCTGCACTCTAAATCAGATTTGGTTATAGAAGCCTGTTTTTTGAAAGTAGTGTCCAGATTTTTTTCTTTCTTTTTGTTGTAAGTAGATTCCTGCGTACATGCAGTTTACAGCCTTGCCATGCAAAAGGCTGAGTCAGAGCGAAATGGAATTGTACCAACTTAGGCTTTTACATGACTGATCACAAGCTGGGATGGGGTAGCTAGAAGGAGGCAGAAACCTTTTCGCGGAGTCTGTAACCTGTGGAGCATTCCACAGCACCATGTCCTCAGCCTCCATTGATCTCGCTCCTGTTTAACATGGTCCCCTATTGGGCAGGAACAATGTGGGCAGACACCCAACAGGGTTTTGCCTGACACCCTGTGACTACTGTCAGCCCTAGTCTGAAACGCTCACCTTTGAGGAAGAAAGTGGAACGCAGCAGAGGCCACAAGAGCACCACGTGCTGGACACCTCCAGGACCCTGCACCAGCAAGGAAAGCTGAAGATGCTCAATGCTTGGTCTCACACTTGGGGCTTTGAATGTTGTCACTAGAGAAAATACTTTTTCTTTTCTTCTACAGACACTACAGTGGCAGTATTAAGCCACTTTTGCTCAGGCACAGAACAGTGATGAGATTGCAATGATTTGGTAGCAGTCGTTACTGAAGCCCATTGATCTGGAACAGAAAGTCCTGCCTCCCATTAATACTGCTAAACCTGAATCAACTGGTCTCCTATATGAGACATCCTTTGATTTTCTATTTAATAATTTCAGCAACTCCGCAATATGAAACTTTCTCAAACCAGTCCTTGTGCGTGGGAGGGCGTGAATATTTCCAGCTCATAGCAATGATTGCTTTGGCTCAGGCGATTGCAGCAGGCAGAGGACTGCATGCACCACTTTCCAACCCCAGCTCCAGCATGCTTCTTGCTGCACCCCAGTGCTAATACAATTAGCTTTGCTTTGTGTGTGTGCCACAGCGAGAAAACACAGGCAGAGTGACAGAAGAGTACTCAAAAGACCCGGACATTTATCTGAGCTTTTTTACATACTAAAAATTAATCATATTCCTTACATCAGGCTCTTCAGTCTGCAAAAGGCATTGTCTAAAAATCTGAGACACCCATGAAAATGCAAGGTCTCTGTGCAGAGCTTTGGTAGCAGAGAGGAATGTACCCGGATCAGCTCAAAATTGATCCCCCCTGGCAGGACATGGGGCAGAAGGAGGCAGGTATGGACGCTGCCTGCTCTTCTCCCCGGGAAAAAAAAATTATCTGTCTCTGCTGGATTCAGCAGGCGGTA
>NW_010412103.1:1662-9856 GCF_000710305.1 Buceros rhinoceros silvestris | reverse complement strand
AGAATTCTCTGTCTGTTTAGACATTGCCGTCCTTTTCAGTTTTGAAGCCAGGGTCCACTGGAGACCTGTAGCAGTACAGACAGTATAAAACTCTTCTGTTTAGCCTTTTCTGTGACCACCCTCTGAATGCATTAACATTTTAGCATTTTTGCTGCATTATGGCAACACAGAAGTGTTGATGCCATTTAAAATTGGTCCCAAATAACTAATGAAGTTATTATATGTTGCCATGATATGCAAATTAGATTTGCAGTACAAAACCTGTATATTTAGCCAATCATATTATTTTTTCTAAGGTGAAGCCACACATTTAAATAAATAGAACAGAAAATATAAGTTAGGGGGAGAAAAAAGCAAAATATCACCTAATTAAACAACTTGGTAATAGGTTATTGTGCATGGTTTAATTACAAAAATCACACCAGTATGAACTAAAACCTAATAGCTATAGTTCTTAACTGTCTTCTCTGTTACACAGGTAAAGCTAGTGCTAGGGATTTGAGACAAACAGCACTTAACCTCCTAAACCCCAGATGAAGAGGGAGATAGATGTTTGCTTTTGATCTTTCTGGTCTTTTCATGATCTGAATCAATAAGTACCTCTGATAGCTCTGAGTAATGTTTCTAATTAGTCAGTCTCTTGGGCCTGGTTTACAAAATAAAATATAAATCAACGCACATTTGTAAATTCCAACTAGCATTCTGGGCCAATGCCATCTCAATAAAATAATTAAAATGCCATCAGCCTGTTAACTCGCTCTAATCTCTGCCAAAATATATGTTCTGTCAAATGCCAACCATATTTGGAGTGATAAGGAAAAATGTGTTTTGCAGACATGATAGCTGCCATAAGCATAAGATATAAAATACATGTCTTAATACAACCAATTAAATCTTTGCTTTTCTTTGTTAGTACAAGGTATTGCAGCAAGAGAACTAATAATGAATGCTGTTAACCATGAATATCATAGAATTATAGAATCTTAGAATCATAGGATCATAGGATAGTTTGTGTTGGAAGAGACCTTTAAAAGTCAAATGCCACCTGCAGTGAGCAGAGGCATCTTCACCTAGATCAGGTTGCTCAGAGTCCCGTCCAACTTGACTTTGAATCTTTCCATGGAACATCTACCTCTGGGCAACCTTGCCAGTGTTTTACCAACCCTATCACAAAAAATTTCTTCTTTATACCTAGTCTAAATCTCCGCTCTTTTAGTTTTAAACCATCACCCCTTGTCCTATCATAACAGGCCCTGCTAAAAAGATTGTCCCCATCTTTCCTATAAATCCCCTTTAAGTACTGAAGGGCTGCAATAAGGTCTCCCTGAAGCCTTCTCTTCTCCAGGCTGAACAACCCCAATCCTCTCAGCCTTTCTTCTTAGCAGAGGTTTTCCACCCCTCTGATCATTTTTGTGATGCTCTTCTGGACCTGCTCCAACAGGTCCCTGTCTTTCTGTGCTGACTGCAGAGCTGGACTCAGACCCAGATGGAGATGTCACCAGAGTGGAGCAGAGTAGCAGAATCGCTTCCCTTGACCTGCTGGTCATAGTTTTTCTGATGCAGCCCAGGGTATCATTGGCTTTCTGGGCTGCAAGTGCACATTGTTGGCTCATGTCCCGCCTTTCATTCACCAGTGCCCCCAAGTCCTTCTCTGCAGAGCTGCTCTCAATCCCATCATCCCCCAGCCTGTACTGACACTGGGTGTTGCCCCAACCAAGCTGGGTCAGATGTATATGACCCAGAAAATACTCAGTGAAGCTCAATGAAGCTTCTCTAAAAGTCCACTGCAGCAGGTGAACTCCACGTTACAGAGCAAAATACATACAGTGCCACATCAGGGCTTGAATTTTACAGACAACAGTCTGTATGGGACCCCCTCACAGAGCATCCAGGAGACAAATTGTCCATTAGCAGCATGATTAATTTTCCCTTCTTTCATTTACTGTTATGCCTTACGTGTGATGAGACAGATGCATAGGGACAAATTATCAAAAACAGCCTCTGAAATCCCATACGCCCCTCTCCGCATTCCCAGCTTTGTGTATATGGTATTGCTTGCTGCTTCCAACAAAAGGCCAGAGTCGGGTCTTGTTGACACCATCAAAGGAAGAGATATAGAAATCAATACATTTGAAGTGGAAGACAAATCCCTACAGTTCCACATAGGCAAAAGAAGGGACAGGAATTTCCCCATGAAAGGTTTTCATTGAACTAGTCAAGTGATGCATGTGCCACACATCAAAGATCAATTAATTGAATATGCGTAATTACGAGGAAGTGATAAAATCACCCAGGCTCATCAGGAGTATGGAAGACTTTAGAAAGAACCCTCAAGGAAAGAAAAGTGAAAGACGTAGAAACGTATAGGAAATAAGCTAGAAATACTTTTTTTCCCCCAGAGTAGATAATGCCAAATTGTCCTGATATTTTGAGGTTTTGTATGGTAATTGTTGATTAAATGTCCTATATTTTGTTTACTGGAATTTAAGATAATCTACATACGGTGCCATATAAGAAAGGCTGGAAGAGATCAGGATGAGTGCAAGAATCGTATATTTGCTCAGAGACTGGTTGGGATGGTAATGGGAAAAGAAACAAGAAAGTTACTGATGAAACTCCCAAAGCACAAGTCTTAGGATGGAGCGTGATTAAAATTTTTGCTAATGAGACTGGCACAAACAGAAGGATACACAAAATGAACTGGGTGCTTTTGACACCGCACTGGGAAGTATCAGCATCACAAAGGAGATTCAAAACAGCACAAAGGAAAAAACAAATAACTTAAAGACCTGAAGGAGAGGAGCAGAATAGTAACACAAGTGGCACAAAAGGCTTATTAGTATTTAGTATGAGGGGGCAAAAAATTTTCATTTTTGGCTGCTCCAAGCTAACAATCTTAATTTTGTAGTAAAGTTTTAGCAAACATCACCCACAGTTTATCTTGTCACTATTAATTTTTAAATCAAAGTAAGATAAAGTGCTCAGCAGACATCTCTGTTGTTCTCTGCATTTCATCAGGATCATAAGCCGATTCCCTTTCTGGGCTGGCGACAGCATTCCTGTTTTAACTCCAGGCTGTAGGAGCCCCAGGGAAACCTGGAAGGGGGATAGGCCCTGATGCTCCCTTGGCAAGCAGGTCTGCATGGGCTTCTGAGCCACTTCCAGCAAAAACTGAAGGTGATGCTTCTAGTAAGCATCCCAAATGTTCAGGGAGGTTTGGTTGTTTTGGATTTTTTTTTTTGGCAGACTTTCTATGGCAAACCGCTCTGCTCTCTACAGTAATGCTACAGCCTTGATCTGAAAGCCCCAGGGCCCAAGAGCTGGGAGCACTGCAAGGATTTGTGCAGCACTAATGACAAAATCCCCTTCCCTCTCAGAGCACCTGCAGCACTGGTCCTGAACAGGATTTACCGTGTCATCTCACCAACAAGCACAGCAATGGGGAATGAAGGGGATGAAGAGGGACATGGTCATGCTGAAGGTCACACTTGTTTTGACAGTAGCCATAGAGGCTCACAAAGAATTCTAGTCAGGGGATGGTTTCCAATCAGTTTTAAAAAATAATCGCAGTAGTGTCTACCAATGAAATCAAGTGGATTTACACTGCAAGCAGAGCCTGGGGAGCTGGGAGAGAAGCGCTGATTCTGTCCATGCTGATTACCAAGGAATCAGAGACCACGTGGCTACGTTTTGTCACCCTGGCATAAAGGCACATGGGAAGGTGTATAACAGTCGCTGTTTGGAAGACAAGTAGGTGAGGCTGTGCTTGAAAAGTAGCATCCCTTATTTGGATGACCCCACCTAAGCTAAATCCCAAGTTGGAAACCACTCTGTTAATATTTTGTGTATATCAACTTAGTTGACTCATGCTAAGTCACATATCCCTCAACATTAAGAAGCTTAAGAATTTCTAATAATTTTTTCGTTTGTAGAAAACAATATTTTGTAAACACAAGAAGAGTAAGAGTATAGTAATGGGCTTCTGTGTCCTTGGGCTTTGGTAGATTGTGTTGTGAAAAAAACAGTCCTACTCAATATACCTTTGGAAGTGCTGATATAATAATCTTTATGGATAATAAAAAGGACTAATTTCTTTGTTTCATTGCCTCTGAACTCAGGGAAAGACAGAGAGAACCAGGGGAATGCAGACTACATCTGTTTCCAGCTCTGCGTCCTTACTACGCTTCATAAACAGGCAAAGCAGAGATGTCCCCACTCGTTACAGGAAAGAGAAGGCAGCGTATTTCTTAATGGCTAGTTGAGTAACCAAAGCATTTCTTTGCCTTAAAAGACTATGACACTTAGGAGAGCCAGAGAAATTTAGGGCTAGAGAGGTTGAGGGAACTTAGCCTTCTGTAGGATTAGGCACAAGACGGCATAGAGAGTTAGGAGGATTTTACCTCTGTCATCCTTTACCCATCTACTAGATTGCTGCTTTAACCTTGGTTTCTTATTTTTAAATTAGAAAGATAGGATTTTAAAGGCTCCTAATTTCCTCTGCTGCAATTTTCTGTAAATATGAATGATTGCACATATTTGCTAATTACCATTGTCTACAACAACCATTTCAAAGACTAATTGCTCTTATGCATCCACAGTTAAATTCAGTTTCAAAAGCTGGAGGCTGCTGATGAATGGGACAGAAACAAAAGTTAGAAGATCCTCAGTCTATTTTTTTCAATTCTACTTGTTGGCAATCTCAACGAGCACAAATGGACATCCTGCTGGTTCCTTGAGGACAAGGAATTGTCAGTGAGAAGGAGAAGACAAAAGTGTCATCTGAGTTGTACCTCTCAGTCTCTCCCAATTTCTAAGATTGGTAAAGTGGCTTAGACCATCTGTTGCAGGGCGATAATAACTACTAGGTTGAAAACAAACACGGGACCATGTAAAACTGACAAGAGAATAAACTCTCTAAAGAAGTAGGATGGGTTACAAAATATTTTATGTCAATATTGCACTGAACATGTTCAGCCAGAAGAAACAGAGAAATTAGACACTGAAGCTAAATCTATATTTATTTTTATACCGGTGATAAACACCAATTTAAATAAATATCAAATACTGGCAACACCCAAAGCAATTAGATTGCTTCTTGAGCAGAGGCCACGTTCTGGTCTTTTGCCTAATGGAGGATGCTGGGCAGAGACCGTAGGCCACTCCTGCATGGTGGATTATCATTAAATGCCATATTCTAAAAATCACAGACTTTCTAATGAGTGCAAATTATTTATTCCAAGGCTGTAGCTGCATACACAGTTTTTCTGTCACTGTAGGCACAGAATTAGCAGTACAGTTCTGTATGCCTTTTGTATCTTATTCCTAAAGACAGCTCAGTCTAGCCTCAGGCTGTTTTCTGAAACAGTAAAATCACTTCCCATTAAACAAATTTTTAGGCTGTGATTAAGCAGTATAGCAACAAGCAAACAAGAATCTGATGTAAATATAAGCATACTAAGTGCAAAATATTCAAAAAGCACATATATACCTTGAGATCTTAAGAATTTGTTTGGGCTTGGTTTTTTTGTTTCTTAAGTACCTTATGTGCCAAAGTCTCTGGAAAACAACACCTAGCTATTCCATTTTTTGTAACGTTTAGAAGTGAAGCACAGGGAGGTGAGATGAAAGGAAGGAGTTTGTATAGCGAGGTGGTGAAAGCACTGTAAACACTTGGAAAGGTTTCTTATATGTTAATAAAAGTTTTGCTGAACGGCGACCAAATTACTCCTGTCGGACACCAGGAGTATTGGCAGCCCCATGAGGGCACAGTGAGTGTATGGAGATTGCACATCAAGGATGGCACATCTGCCTACGTGCAGCCAGATGTGACCACAACCCTGCTGCTGCCTTTAGCCCTGACCTCGCCACAGCACGAGAGCTGCTGGCCAGGAGCCTGAAGGGAGGGAGTGCATTTGTACCGCGAAGCTCAGCCTAACGGCTGCTCCTCTTTTGCCTGGCTGCAACAAGCCTGAAGCCCCTTCTGCTCATCACACAGGGAGGTCCTGGGTCATCGAGGCCAATGTCTGTGGTCACTACAGGGCCTGGGTCCTACAATGCTTTCCCTCGGGACCAGCCTTGTACATTTTCTTGTAAATACTTTTACTCCTAGAGGCTAAACTTCATCATTTGTGCCAGACTGAATAGCAAAACTGTAGCACATTGTAAGATACATGCTTCTGTCTCCAGTAGATGCAGATAATGGCACAGATTTCTCAGATTAGGCTGGAGAAATTCTGTGATACTTTACAATAGTTAAAATGGTCTGGCATGCAAATGTCAAAATGGAAGAAATTTAGCAGAAAATGGAGTAGAAATGTCCAGATCTTCCTATTATCACTTGCTGTACATCTCAAAAGACAGCTGATTCCCAGCTCTGTATGGGTTCCAGCATTCAGTGATTTATTGGGCAATTCAGCATTTGCCGGTATGTCTTGTGCTAATTAAATGCATCGCACTCTATTCAGAAATGTCACAATTGATTTGTCTTCTGCAAGCACTGACTTTATTTCAATCTTCTAAAAAAGATTTTATGAGCCCCAGATAACTTATCCTGGCACATTCATCTCCTAGGGCAGCTTCTGCATCTGAGGGCAGTTTGGGAAGAAACCAACGGTGAACATCCAGTACAAACGTCTCTTTTGGACAGCTTATTTATCTGATATGTGCTGTATATTCAGGAGTAGGTAGCCTATATGGTGAAATTACAATCCTCTCCATTAATGTATAAAAACACTCAAACACGACAAAATGTAATACGCCATATTAGCAGATTTTGTTGGTTGATGGCTGAGCAAAAGAGCCATGGGGATTGAGAATACGGGTACTCTCTAACAAGGTGTTTATTTACAAGCGGTTTTGAGACTGAATTAATCTATTAATTAAATTGCATCAGGATGAAATGAGCATAAAATAGCTCACTCTAAATATAATATGCCAAAGCATTCTTAGTACAATATTCAGAGTTGGAGGATTATTCTGTCATTTTAATTCAGTGCTTTTCCCCCACAAGTTGTGCATAACTGAATGATACAGGTGAATTTCAGCATTTTGCTACTCAGTCATGGAGAATACAGCTACAGTGTGCAGTATAAAACTGCTTTGTTCTGGGAAAGTTCAAATTCTGACACAAAATTATGGCTGCAGCTTAATCGGAACTGAAAATCTGTGCCGCAAGACAAGAAAGACTGCTTTTCACGTGACATAGGAAGGAAACAGTACCTGGTTTAGGGCAGCGTATGATTATTCAGAGAGGCAGCAGGAGGGTCAACAATAGAAATATTTTTAGCATTTTATTATAAAACACTAATTTTCCGTTACTTTTGTCCCAGACCCTTTGCTAATTTAGACTCCTAGGCAACAGAAATTGTTGCAGAGAGGAAACTTGCTGCCTTAATGGGAAACTTTCTGGTGTAGATTCAGATCAGCTAAGCACAGTTTGAATTTGTCTTTTTTCACATTAGCAACTGAATGTTGCGTTTGTAGCAGTTTGGTGTGTATAGCAGAGGGAGGAGCCTGCATCTATTTTTGCTGCACAGGCTTCTGCTGCTGGTCCCCAACCAAGAATATCTACTATAAGTGGCTGTCTGAGATACTGCAGCAATGATGACATTTAACTGGAAGACAGTGATTCACACAGTTTACTCCCTGGTGTCAGACGGTGACTCTTTGCATGGTTTCTGAAGAAAAGCCGTTGCAATGGCCATGAACATGGTCATTTGGCCATGGCCATTCACCTTGCAAAAACACGGATGAGTGAAGAATAGAAAACTGGACTGTCAGTTTGAGTTACCAGTCCGTTTGTACATCTGTTGTCTCCCTTTCCCTGGTTTGTATGGGAAAGTGAGGAAACACAGTGTATGAACTGGAATAGGAAGGAAAGTCTGGGGTCTTTGGTCCTGCAACTTCAGACACTCATAAACTCATTGATCTCAGACTGCTGAAACTATCTCTTCAGTGAGGATGTTCCAGAATCTCACTGTTAAGGGTCGAGGGACCGATATACCTCGATGTACCTTAACGGAATCCCTCCGTGGGAGCATGGGAGCATCCGGTTCCTCCATGTTGAACCCAGGACACTCACCAACAATTAGAATGCTTTTTCTGCCAGCTTTCATCCTAAAATATATATTTATTTGTTCTGTGCTTATTTGATTCTTTTGCTTAAATAGCTCTTCTATATTCTGACTACATATGT
>NW_010412103.1:0-1626 GCF_000710305.1 Buceros rhinoceros silvestris | reverse complement strand
CTTCCAGTTTCTACTCAGCCAGTCTGCTAAGCTGTACCAACCAAATGTTTTAATCTCCACTCCTCTGGTCATCCTCATTTCCTGCATCAATTCTAATTTTAATTCATCTTTCTAGCACACAGATATCCAGAGCTATTTCAAATAATCTATATTGTATGATGACTTTCATAGTTTCCTCTTTTTTTTTTTATTGAAAATTCTTCATATGCTACATTGGTATCAAACTTGAGTTTTTCATAATTGCATGGTAACTATTGCTTACAGCCACTCTGTCATTGAGTAACACACTCTGGTTTTCTTCTCCTTTTAAATTCCAAACCAATGAATACCCAGTTCACCTGAAAAGATCGTATTGCTCTCCCTCAACTGCAATTACATTTTACACAATTTTCCATTACCTAATCTATTTTAGTCCTCTGGTTGTCCAGTTCTTCATGGTATTCTGATTTGTTGCTCTACACTATTTCCTGCTGCAACAATGGTCTCACTTTTAGGATGATGTTGTACATAAGGAGAAAACCTACTAGCTAGGAGTATCGCCTGCTTACTAACATCAAGCCAATTGTTACTAGAGAAAGCAAGTTCTACCAAGGGACTCCTTTTTCTGTATTCAGAATGCATTTTATATACAAACCACAAATATGCCGTTTACATGAAAGAGGGTAAAATTATTCACCAGAAGACGTCTTTGCTGCAACCATATCTTAATATTGCTTTATTTTACCATGTCGCTGATAAAGAAGGGTGCCATGTAGGTAACTGTCCATTTACTACTAAAAAGAGGATTTTCTTCTGTAGTAAAGGGTAAACATTATTCTCCAAAAACTATTTTAAGATATCATTCCTGCAAAAGGCTGAGATTGCTCACACGAAGGCAATATTTTCAAAACGACAGTTTTTCATAACTGGCTGTTGGAAAGTAAAAATCAGTAGTTTGTCAAAACCTTAAAATCTGGCATTTTAGAGAACTGAGATGAAGGAACAAATCTGGTTAATGAAGCGAATCATATCACATACGGAAACTTAGCTGATTAATGGAGTCAAGGAATATATTTCTATTTCATCAGGAAAACTGTCTGTCAGTTATGGGGTTACGTTGATCCAGAAAGCTCAAATGTGACACAGTATCTGGTGTTTTGGTAAGTTTTGCTTTCAGCTGCAATTTCCAAATCACTTTTTCAAATGACCAGTTTTAGGTCACACAGGGAATCAATGCTCTGGGGTAACCACCAGAGCACTCGCTGCTCTTCTGCCAATGCAAGTAATCATGGACTATTCCCTCTTACACAACTGTATGTTTCAACTCAAATTTTTACCACCAGGGATCACATTTTCAGAAGGGGCCTCCAAATTTGCAAATTGAGTTTAATATGCTGCCTGTTGTGTTTGGTGAGTCTTCTGCTTTCACAAACTGGGTAATGGCAAAGATGTGGTTGAGTGAGATGGCTGAGGGTGGATACCTCTCTCCCACTGTATATGCAATAGTGAAGGTCATGTTTAAATATGTATGTCTAGCTGGAGATGCTGACAACAGTGGCACCTCTTGGTTCGCCCATGGCACAGGTCAGCACTTGCAGGGGAGGAACTGCTGGTATCTCAGTGTCGCGGTTTGAGAAGGGGGGCTGT
>NW_010412102.1:24407-24621 GCF_000710305.1 Buceros rhinoceros silvestris | reverse complement strand
TACATATATAATGATATATATTATATATCTCATATATACAATATATATTATATAGAGAAAAACAAACAAGATATTAGCAAATATATATAGTATCAGAAATCTGGTGTGGCAAGAGTTAAACCGTGGTTAAGTAAACAAGGAGATAAGGAAAAAAAACCTACCGGCCAGTTAATGGCAGTGGCGCTTGGCTGCGGGCAGGGGCTGGGGGGGGCTG
>NW_010412102.1:23468-24095 GCF_000710305.1 Buceros rhinoceros silvestris | reverse complement strand
CCCAGCATGGGTGAGAAGGGGGGCGGCAAGTGGCAGCAAGTGAAGACAGGGTGGTGGTGGTGGTGGAGGTTGCAGCAGTTCTGGGAAGCAGGAGGAAAAGGGGCACTTTTGTATAGAAACACTGTCCCCCCAAAAGCTCCACTGCCAGTGAGATGTGCTGATGTGCAGGGGAGGAATACTCTAATTGGCAGTCAAAACAAACCAGCTCTGTTTATCTTAAACTGGGACACAATTTTAAAGGATTAAGTATTTTCATTTTTTATCAAAATCTAGGAGAGAAATTGATAAAAATACGAGGGAAAGTTAAAGGAATGTCAGTGTTTCGAATTGTTTTTTTAGACTGTTCAAGTTGAGAGTGGTATGAATGATCATTTCGTTTTATCCAAATCTATCTGGCCATCCAGAATTGCTAAAAGGGGCATCAGACATCTCCTTCCTCCCGGTAATACAATATTTCTGTGATTCAGGAGTAGCAACTGGATTCAAGTTAATTTTTAAATAGAGAAAGCCTTTCTTAAACTCATGAGCCTTTTTAATACATTGTGCCATTGTCTAATATATTATCACATGTCAAATGTGGCATCAGTCCCCTCAGAATACATTTGACTTAAGATAATTTTAGCATCT
>NW_010412102.1:11928-23280 GCF_000710305.1 Buceros rhinoceros silvestris | reverse complement strand
GGAATGATTTTTTCATCTCTCATTGAGTAACTCAGTGCTTTGAGAAACCATTGTTAATCTTAGATACGAGAGCCAGGTACTGGCTAGTAATTACGGCTAATCCTCAGAATTTTCAGTTTTGATTGAGAATCCCATGGCATTAGACATTTAACTGAACATCTCACTAAATATTTTAAACTATTAGAGAATCTTGTGCAATGTCAACACCTGCAGTCTCTGGCTGTATCATTTCTCTGCCCTTTTCTGCTTTTTTTCCACTATCAGGCTACAACTAGATAAAAAACCAGCTCTAATTCACCATCTCCCATCCTCCAGCCAATGTGTTGGCAGCTTGCAGGCTGCCTGAAGATGGTGTCCCTGGGGTCTACTGAAAAAGGTGTTTAGCTTCTGGGAACTGTCATGAAGGAGAGCACGCTTTCCAAAGGAGCCACCCAACCCCCACGAACCCTGCTATTCGCAGCACAACACAGCTAATCCCTGAAGTGTCTAGTGCACACCTTGAAGATAAAGAGCTGATTCAATCCCCTGATTTCAGCCCTCCCTATGCACTCAGGACATCCAACTGGTATCAAGTCTTCATCTAAGGCAGGCTGAGGGGTGTAATTAAGATCAACCGGAAAAACAAAGGACAATTTTTTCCTTAAAAATCTTAGTTTGGGGGATTTTGTTTGGTTTCATTTTTTAATTAACTTCTTTCTCTAAACATTAAAAAAAAATGCTCTAGCAGCACTGGTACTAGCTCAGAATATATAATCTGATGAGTCTTGTGGCTTTGAAAGCAAGAGTTAACAAATTATTTATGAACTAATAATTTTTTATGAAGTAATGCTACAACTTCTAGCCCTGTTAATTTTGCAAGAGGCAATTCTCATTTATTATTATCTAAGTTTTTTTATTGATTTTCTGACGTTAACTGTAACAAGAAAATTACTGAAGATTTTTGTCTACAACTTCCTACAAACAAAATGAATGAAGAGAAGTAAACTTCTGAGGCTTACTGCCTTATGCCTTGCTATTCCTCCATACGTACTGGCTGTAAAGCCAACTTAAATTACCGATCCCTGTTATTTTTCTCTGGTGCGACACAATGCAAGATTTTCTTTTCATATGTCTTTCAAAAATGTACTCATTTTTATCACAGAGGAATTTTTTTTTCCTCTAACAGGAAATGCCTATTTTAGCCAAAGCATTCCTTTGCCCTATATTCTGAAAATTGTATCTATACAAACCTGTGAATCTTTCTCTGGATCAGGTCCTGAAAGAGAAAAAAAAATCACTTTTGGCATGACAATGGTTGAAGCTTTTTAAGTAAGCAATATTCTGATTCTGCTGCTGAAAAATGAGAAGAGGAAAGACAGATGATGGTGATGATCTCATGATGATCCTTTACTTCATGGGACATTAATGTCCCTTGGAACTGAATGCAATGAACAGATAAAATTTCCACCACAGAAGATCCAGCTGGGAAGCATATGCTTCATGCCACTTCTCTAAATCAAAATTAAGATCAGAGAGAAGTAACAGTGGAGTCTACTGGGAGATGAGTTCAGATATGAAAAGATGGGCAGTCTTACAGAGGAGCGCAGGGAATGTGACGAGAGTACAGGGGGATTTCTCAGATCTACAGCCACCATTGGAGAAGGTTTATTTTAATGTATAACAAACTCTGGATTTGCATTTCAGGACACCAGCTTTGCAAAACTGTTTAAATAGAGAACAAAGTATAAATGACAGGATGCTGCTTCTGCAAATAACTACTTTTCATAGAGAACAAATAGCATACTCTTTGCTTCTTACATAAATGTCCATCTGCAGCCCACTTTCAGGTGCAACTACCATGAAAATTCTGGGAGTACATTGATAAAGTAACAGTAAACAAGACTATAATCAGGACTTCTAACCAAACTTTGTCTCTGTAAGGAGGTCATTTTAGTGAGACCATTTAGCTCCACATTTAAAGGTTCACACATTATCTTAGTAGTTAAATTTCTTTCAATTTTTGAAGCCCTATCAATGAAAATCTCATAAGTAGGAAAAATTACTAGATTAATTTCTACTTGTAAGAGTAAGAGAATGAAAAGGAATGGAAACTCAAAAGATGCATTTTACATTTAGATTTGAAAATTCTATTTTTTCATTCATTTATACCTCACCTCCTGACCCATATACCTCATCTATTCTAAAATGTCATGTATTATCGCTATAATTTTAAGTTGATTGTGAGACAAAGCTGCTCTCATAAAATAACTCATATTACATGCGTAGTTTTTTATATAAAGTAACATATTTATAGTTTGTAAGTGCTCTAGTCCTCACCAGCATTCATGTGCACGTAGCAGTAAAATCCCTGGGACATATCGCTAATTGTCAATGAGGAAGATGAGAAAACCAGGCGAGCAGTATGAATTGCATGCAAAGACTGGAATTAACGTTGCTTTCAAGTTTCCTTGCAAGCTCCAGTTAGGGTATTTAGGATTACTTCAAACACATGATATATAGAAAGGAAAATAACTACGCTTGAATGTATTTGTTTGCAATTCAAGTAATGATATATTGCATGATATTCTTTTAATGCATTATTATTATTATTATTATTCATGATCCTTTTTTTCAGGGAGAAAATATATCCAAGGTAAGAAATAACTTTTTTTTTTTTTTTTCTCTGTGGTATAACCAGATCTTTGTGGCTGGGAGGGAACCTCTGCTCAGTGTTGCTTTGTTCTGCCGCACACAAGTGGCTCACACCAGGGGTTTCATGTCAATATTTTTTAAGGCTGTTCTAAATGTTACTGTTTCTGGCTCCTTCCCTGTGCAAAAGAAGTAATAGCAAAACTGCAGTGAAATCAGGAGAAACAGTCTGGATCTAAAAAACAAGGAAAGAAAAAGTCACTCAGGTACGGAACAATATTTAGGTTAAAACTACTTCTCAAAGGAAGACTCTTCCACAGTCTTTCTCCAGACACAGATTTTTCTTCCAGGGGCTGTTAATACTTATGCAGAAAAGACATGTAACGTGTCACTGAAGGCATTCCCTTCTCTCCCCTTATTTATGATTTTTTTCCTTGTGAACATTTCTGTGTAGTTATTATGCACTGAATTTTGCACTACATTATTCATTTGTTATGTTCGGTATTTATTTGCACACTCCACAGGAGTAGAGATGCGGGTGGGCACGTACTCCTGAACTGTGACTGTACAGATTGTTTGCAGAGGATTGTACCTGAGGTAAATGCCTTGGGTAAGATATGGAAAGCTTCAACCACTGGTCATTAATTTCTATCAACGAACCTCCGATGAAGCAACTTCCAAGAAACCAGGTGATTAAAACCTGTTGAAGAGATAAGACAGTAATGCGGATAGATGAAAGCTAAAACATGTAAGGGGTTTCAGAAGGTAACCTGGGAAGTTGTTTTGCTCCCTGACAGTGAAAATCTTTGCTAAGACAGCACTCTGACTTGAGAACTTGCCTTGCTGTATCTCACACTAGAGTGACAGGCTTGGTATACCAAGGGATAGAAATCTAATCTCTCCTGATGGATGATAGAGCTCAAATCTTCTGACCTCCCTGGATAAAAAATGTGAACAAATCTTTGATATTTTTGAACAATTCTGGGCCCTTTATATAAGAAAAGAGATATTACAACGAGAAAAGTTACACAAAGGGCAACAAGGATGATCAAAGGTACGACATGGCTTCTGTCTGAAGAATGATTAAATAGAGTAGTCTGGCCTGGAAGAGAAATGATGCGAGGTGGATATGGCAGAATGTCATGAGTGTCAGGAAGAAAGTAAATAGGGAAAGGGTGTTTACTATCTCGTCTAATACAGGATGTAGGGGACATCAGATGAGACAAGAATGTGTCAAGTTCTAAACAAATAAAAGGAGATTCTTCTTTAAGTATAGCTGTCTATGGAATTCTCTGCCACAGGATATTAGAGATACCCTGAGTGTATAAAACTGAATGTCACATGCATGAAGAGAAAAATTCACTGACAGCTATGCATGAGTATCACCTTTCGACATGGTGTCCCTGACTGCTACAGATTTGACATATATTTTCAGGAGTGCCTTTACACCGTGTGCTAGTGTTTACTAGAGATCTGCTATTGGCTAAGCCAGATACACAGAACTGGGATAACTGCTTCTGTGGTCTGATATGATATGACTGAGCTTATTCCTGTAAACATTTCTTTTTACAGAAAATTCTATTGCCTAACTGTCAGTCCTACCGATGCCCACAATTACCATTCAGGGTTACGTCTCAGTTGGAAACTGATTTCTGTGGCCACAGGGTTAAAAAAACATTTGTGACTGCAGAGTAGTGAAGCAGCTAGAGGAGCCTGCCTTTGCACAGACACTATCCCAGGGAAAAGAGGGAGTCCACGAAGTGCTAAGGGCACAGGGGAAAAAAACAAGCAAAGAAACCAAACCCCTTGGCATAGTCTATTGTTTTTAACCAAAAAAAAACCCACTGTAAAGGTACGTAGATTTAACAATGATAGGACTATTTCAAGCACCGGACATGTAAATTGTCACTGTGTGTGAAACCTACTCACGTGTTCCATGCCTGTGAGCATATGAGTTAAATTAAACCTGCAGGGGGGTAAAGGGACAACTGTTCCTAGTCACATTTCAGTGAAATTGTCCTTAACAATTTATATATACAGCATGTGTCACAAAATGGAGATATACTTTCAGCTGCATCGATATACCCACGGAAGATTTTCAGCAGCTTATCTGAAAGGAAATGGGACTATTTCTTCTGAAAATATCTCTCATAATGTTCCCCACAATATCTCTTTTTAAGGAACAACTAGCAATAACATTTTTACTTTGCTACAAACCAAAGGGATATAAAATAGAGGTCTTTCCATTTTCTGAAAGATCAGGAGCAGTTTTGTGTAAGTACATGATATCTCTAATTTTTAATATTAGTAAAATTATCAGTCTCTATTATAGACTACATATTTCCAAACAATGTCTCTATCTCTCCATTGATGAAAAGCCATTTTTACAGGAGAATTTGTGACAGAACAGGATGAACTGTCCTTGTTTACTCCTTCAGTTGTTTGAAGTGTGATATTGAACAGTAACATATTTTGGCTGGTTAACTTTCAATGGCTTTTTGGTTACTAGGGGGAAAAAAATCTATTCATGTATTAGCCCTTTAGACTCTCTCTGACATTGCCCATGATTTCACTCTGTCAGTAATCTGTAAGAACATTAAATAAGGAGGAGTGGGTTGGTGGGAGGAACTGTCGTTATTTTCATTTAAGACTTTTTCACAAAGAATACCTGTTCAGTTACTGTCTCAATCCTGAATCAGTAAATAATGTTTGGTGCTTTCTTTTAATGAACGAACATTAGAGGGAAGGAAAATTTCGGTGATGGTCACATTCAATTCACCAGGCTAACACAAAATAATTAGGTTATATTGATTTCATAAACTGGGATCGTATCAGACCCCTACATAAACAGCTTTGTCCTTTACACTTTGAAGGTGGCATTACTTCTAAAACATTTCAAGCTATTATTACAGAAAAATGAGACAGTAACTAATACAGCATGCATTTTGTTTGCAATTATGTCGAAAGCCAACAGAATAACACAAAACTAGGCAAAATCAGTGTTACATCAATATATACTCTTAATCTCATAAGCATGAGTAATGAACAAGAAGTTGGAGTATTAGGAGAGGGTTTAAAATGACGTGTTTTTTTTAAACTTGGTGGATCATAGCCATGGCTCATTTTTACTGGTAAATACCTCTCCTCATTTCTGGCTTCCAAACAGCACTTTAATAAACCAGCCGCATTACTTTGTTGGTCACCCCTTGATTTTTACTTCATTTTCTCCATCCTGTGACAGTTATAGATACAGCTAATAAGCTGTTAATCATCTGTCAGCAATACTTTTTATCACCATTTTCAGATAATTGCACCGAGTAGTCCTTTCCAGAATGTGAAGCAGGTATTAATAATGCTATCCTTTACTTCAAGGAGCTGAAGTTTCTCAGTGGCAGATGAATGCATCTGCTGTGCTCTTGACATGCATATAAGGCTTTCGGCTTGTAGAGTGTCCTGTCAGCTCTCACTCTTCTCACTTTAAATCAAGCCATTTTACCCTACACAACTTGCCAACTAACAGCAGTTAATTTTGTGGCATATTTGACAAGTTGCATGTGGATTCATCAATGAGTCTGGTATTCGGATTATTATGTTGTTTTAATCTTTATCACAATTAACACAGTACATACTTCTAAAAGAGTGGTTCTCTGTGGGGTTTTTTAACACATCTACTTGTCTGTCCTTGACAGTACTGTGACACTTTAAAGATGGATAAATAACCCTACCAAGTGAAAATATATTGATTTAAGTCCATCAAGACCTTATACATAGAGCACAGTGCTGGATAGAATCAAACAATTCCAATTATACTGAGCTAATATAGAAAATTGCCCATTACCTGTTACACTTCTGCTTATTAGAACGAGATATCTACTGCTGATACTGCTGATTCCCCCATTATTTATGTATATGCATCAGGGTAGCATGAAATAAAATCAAGAATGAAAAAACAATGCAAAGAATGTTCTTCAAGAAGAGGAAGAATTACTGGCTGGACTATTTACAAACATTGAAAAGCCATACACATCTTTTCTGAAGCAGAGTTTATTCATTTTAAAATGGAGTTTTGGAGTGATTAAAATTTTATTTAATGATTTAGTGAAAATTTTCAGCTGCAAAAAAATTGAGTTGACACAAAATCTGAAGTATGTAAACTTTTAATTTCATAGTTTTTTTGTTTTGTTTTTTTTTTTTTAAATAACATATCCAGACTGTCTAAGTACAACTACACTGTGTAGTGCACTGCTATAGCAATATCACGGCCAGCTCTTACAGTGGAAGCTACAGCTGCACAGATCAGTTAGCTTTGCAGGGTATATAAAACCTGAAGAAGGGACACAGCACTGATATAGTCGATCTTTCTCTGAAAACTCGGGCTTGTCATTTGTTCAAAAACCACCTTTCAGTTAGAAATTTCACTTTGTAATGAAAAACATAAAATCAACCTGCAATTAGCAGGTTCTTCTTTTTTTGAAATTCCTTTGCACATGTTCAATTCAGAGAAAAAAAAAAAGAGAATATAAATCAATATAAACCTAAAATTTTCCCTGGTTTCTTTCTGCCTTTTTTTTTTTTTTTTTGGTTTTGTCACTAAAATGATGGGCAGAAAAAAGGAAACAACCAGCAATGAAAGAACTGGTCATTCAGCACTAATACAAATATTCTTCAGGGTAATCCATTTTTGTGCTACAAGTAGTTTTCAGTCTAGAAGTAAAGTATGGAGATTCGACATTCAGACTGGTATTAGAAGAGTGTTCAGCTCAGAGGGCATAATCTGAGAATTGGCTATTGAAGACGGCCTAATTCACACACGAGGTAGGTGGTTCTGGTGGCAAAAACTGACGTGAAATGTAGGCTGAAACCTAAATTTCATCAAGGACCTTGAAGCAAGGACAAGAAATTGTGAGATGATTTGCTGAAGAGCCAATGAAGGGTTTCAAGGAAGGTGTAACCATAGTCTGTGTAGAGACCAGCTAAGCTAATTTTTAATGGGTTAGAAAGAACAGGAATGCTAATCACAAGTGCTTCATAGATCTAAGCTGTGTTCATATTTGATGAATAAACCCAGTATTTCATAACTGTTTCCTGAAGCTTCTTTTATTATTCCCTGGATCTTGTCTTAGCTATTCTCTTTGCACAAAAGGACTATTCCTTTCGTGGTTAAAGTCTGACAGTAATGCACTGGAACACATCAGCATGAAATATGGGGTTTGATTTTTATACATTCTTGATCGTATTTTTAAAGTATAGATACTGAAACTACTTTAGGGCATAACTGAAGAGCCCTTTTTAAATGTCCCTGCTGGCTGTATTGTGCTGATGAGCTTGATAGTGAAACTGGCCTTGCTGATATAATAGTGTCTTTGCTAGGCTGTAAACAATGGCTTTAATCAAGATCCTAAAAGCTTTACAGGCAAAGTGTTCTTTCAGGGTTTCCTGATTTTATGGAGTCAGAGCGAGTGTTTTGCTTTTACTCCTGTTGTGTAATTCTCTCCAGCCTCAATGTCTTCTTACCCTTATAAATCTTAACATCTAAAGGCAATTGCTTAAACTATTTCAATGCAGTGAGAGCTGTTAATATTATAGATTACTGTGTGTTGTTGGGAATGCCTTCACTATGTCTTGCTGAAAAGAAAAGACAAGATGCAGCAGGAAATTCCTCTTGGGAACAAGTTTCATTCTGATTCTGAAGCATATGAGGAAGAGTTGCACCACTTTGTACTCCAAACCCTCTCACCTTCTAAAAGAATGGTCATAAGCATATCCACACTGGGGAGTTCATGGCTACTGAATGGGCACCCATGTCACCACAATGAATGTGAGCAATTTTGGACCATAAATGAACACTTGGGCAGGGGGATAAAACAGGAAGAGAGAAAGAGAGAGAGAAGACTAGCGTGTTGAAGGGGAAATTCTGATTGTAACTGCTCAGCAGTGGTAATTCATGGCCAAGGAAGACCTGGCATGGAGGGCAAGAAGGACAAAATGCAAGGTGGCGTTAAACTGGCTGAGTTTAACTCCCAGCCTCACTCCCGGGCTCAGCTTCACTCCTCCGCTGCAGATGCCTCTTCTTCCTTTGTGATCGCTGCAGGTAATCCTTCACTGAGGTAACAAGCAGCATGGGCAGTAAGGGAGCTCTGGCCAGGGCACAGTGGTTTGTCTCTCCTGTCGTTTCATTATTGCTCTTTTCCTGTGCTTCAGTGTGGGTCCTCCAGAGGTCACTGTCCTTCGGGGGTGTGTGCTGTGGAGCCACCAACTCCTCTAATCCTGGTGTCCCCTCTGCTGCTTCTTGCTCTTTCCTACCCTGCCCCTTTCTCTCCCTAGCACTTTCTGTCCTTTCTTAAACACCCTTTCCCAGAGGCACCATCACCACAGCTCAGGGGCTGTAGTGGGTCCACTGGAGACAGCTGGTACTGGCTACATCCAGCATGAGGCATCCCTGACTTCTCCTCATGGAGGCCACCACTGCAGACCGCCACTGCCAGCCCCTGGGCACCAACGCCCGACAAAATTTGCTTGCAAATTTGCAACTGAACATTCATAATAGGTCTGTGTTTTGCTAGAGATCTTTAATAATAGGGCTATGGGAGTAAACACTCTTTTAGTGAGAGAGAAACTGTTTGCTGTTGCTGCCTGAGTGAAAGACTTTATATCAGAATCAGTCACCTGAACCCTTTTGGGAAGGGTTTTGATATTTCAAAATATGGTTTCAATACTTAACCAGTGAAAAAAAGGAGAGAAGTCAACAGTTCTTTTTTATTTTGAATAAGATGACATTTTTTAAGTTTTGTAATATGCTACAGCATACAAAAGAAGTAGTAAAATGAAAAGTCATTTAAGCCAAATGCTGAACACTCCATTTACAAAATGTAGAAATGGAGTGTGTTCTTTTCTTCTGGAAGGCAGTTGTTCTTATTTGAAGTGTTTTGATAGATTACGACTCCATGGAGTCTTCTTAAGGAACTCCTCTTACATTTTCCCCCTTGAAATACAGTCTATTCCCAGCGACATGTAGAAGTCAGATCTGTAGCTTCATCAGCTCTATTTAGTGTTCACAAGGGGAGGTTCTGAAACGTGAAACTGCAACCTTCACAGCACGCCTGCAGCCTGGATTTGGGTAAATTTTATGTAAGGATCCTTCCTCTCCCACACAGACAAGTCAAAAGAGAGGACAGGGATGAGGACAGGCATGCCAGTGCATCTATAACCTGCTAAACCTATAAAAGAAACCCCAGGCTTACTGTGGCCCTCAGGCAGTTCTGCTTATTGGATTAATATATTATAGAAGAAGCAGCTACAGCATTAATATCTTGTTCACTGGTACTTTCCATGTGAAAAATACTTTTGTAGTGCATCCAGGATTACCAGGAGTCCTTAAATATTGTAAAGATTCATAAAATAATTCAGACTGGAAAAGACATTTAAGATAATCAAGTCCAAGCTTAAACCCAACACACAATCCTCCAGTTGGTGTAGAGGTTTGCATATGTTATCCCTTAGGATGACCAGGAACAGCTGCTTAGGGAAACAGTTTGAAATGTGGGTACAGGGCAAGCAGGCATTTTGTGATTCTGAGGCCTGGTGTACAAGTTTGCTCAGGTGGAGTGATTTCTGAACTCTTGAATGTTGTTGTTCCTCATTTAGGAATTGCGTCTGACAGAACACTACTGTCACCCAAGCACCAATCCACACGTGTGTGCAGTACATCAGTATCTCACCTCCTAAGCACGTGTATTAAGCAGCACTTCTAAGGTGGATAAGAAAAGACGGCTACTTCTTCCCTCACCACAATACCCTCTGTTAAGCCCAGCAAAATAGTTATACCCATATGCCTGTCTCCATGTATAGCCCCAACTAGCAGCAGTAAACATGAGTATTTCTGTGGCCTCCCCATCCCCAGCTAAGGAGCAGAAAAGTGTCTCAGCACTGGATATAAAATTCAGATGTTTGAAAAGATGAAAGGGGACCTCAGTCACACACACAGAGTCTGTCAGCCTGCCTGTACTCATTCTGGTTATAAAATGAGGTAACATAGTGTGGTCTCTGGTTTATCCGAGCTGTGTGTTCAGGGGAGGGTGCTCTGCGAGCTGTGAATTCCTGGAAAGAGGCGGCTCCTATACCTGCCCACTGTGCAGTCTCCATGCAGGAGCACAGCATGGTTGTACATCTTTGCTAATAATTCTGGATAATTTCTAGGTGCCCTGTCAACGTTTACAACTGTGGATTTTCAATGCCATTGACATGTAGTAAGTGAAATTGTCTTTTTAATTAAGGAAAGTTAAACCGATTAAGTTTAGATTTTTCATCAACTTAACAGTTGCTTATCAGTCATAATATTTTGAATATACTTTTTTAGAAGACACTAAAGTAAAAAAAACAACCCCAAACCCCAACCCACCATATATTGCTTTCTATGGTAGGAATGCCACATGCGGATATGAATTCCAAAACAAAGATTTTATGCATGTAAAATGCAAACTTAGAGCAGTTTTACTGGCAAATGGATTTCTATTCCAAATGAAAAATGTAAACATATTTAAGGTTCAATAATATGGAATAATATTTTTAGCAAAACCAAAGAGTTTAGTTAACTGATTTCCATATAGAATATATGCAGGCTATTCTCAAGCTGAGATTAGACACAGTTTACCTTTTGCTGACAGTCACTGTTTCCCCATGAGCTAGAATAGACAGGACTGCCATTCATATGCTAATTGGCCAAGA
>NW_010412102.1:0-11852 GCF_000710305.1 Buceros rhinoceros silvestris | reverse complement strand
AATGCCATTCCTATGCTAATTGGACAAGAAGACTCATTGTCACAGCAGTGTATCTTGGAATATTTGTATTTTATATTTTACTATACATTTTCCCCCAGTTATTAAACAGCGCATCCAATTATGCTCCTACATGCATCCATTAGTCCTGATACCATATACATCTGCTATAGACTAGGGAAAAGATACAGTAATATGAAAAAAAAAAATGCTAATGCAGTTCTGTCAATGTCTCAAAGAGGTTGATGAAGCGTTTCAGTAATTTGCAAATGCTTTATGTATTTACCAACAGAAATCAGTAAGATGCCCGGAAAATGACTCTTACTTGACAGCCTTTTTTTTTTTTTCATTTCTGTCTTTTTTTGTTTGCTTGGTTGGTTGGTTGGTTTGTTTAATAGCAAATATAAACTCAGAGGCTGGTAGTTGAAAATAATCAGACTGGACTAATTTTTATGACAGTGATGAAGGCACTAAATTGATCATACCAAATCAAAAAAGAATCTAATAAGATGCTGATATCTTGTAACAATCTGCATCAACAGCACACAACCCAAATCTGAAAGAAACAAAAGAGTCAGCTTCATTACTGTGTCCCAAAGATATTTTGCTGATTTGCTCTATAGCGTATCTGTCCACATGCATAATAAATGCCTTCACAAGAGCAAAGTAGGCCAGTGTCATAGGAGCTATGCCTTTATACCTCATTTAAAGACACAGATACAGCCTTCAGCTTTATTATGCTTCAACTTTTCTCTGTATAGAAACGTCCCAGCTCTGTTTTCTAAATTTCAGTATAAAAGTTAACCAATGAGAGGATGCATGGCAGGAAAAACAGCAGTCTCATCTTATTAGATTACTCTTATCTTTGATCACAGAATATTTTTAGAACAGAAAATTTCAAATCCAAGCATGAGTGGTAGTTACAGACACAATCAATGCTGGCTAATTCTGCCACAAAGGACAAATGTCAGTCCAGGCTTCTATGGCTATTTCATGGACTCATTTGCCTGAGAAGTCATCACCTCTGGAGTCAGCAGTTGAAAGAGGAAGTTGGGAACAACCGAGAAAACTTCTGTGTCTGAACCTGTAAATCAAGACATATTTCCCAGACCTCATTTCAAATAGGAACTTTCTCAATAACTTGGTTTTTTTCTGGCTGATAACATCTGTCCTTCTGCTGACCTGTGATCATGTAGCTGGTTTCACACAAATGCAGATGACCACATAAGCTTGTGGTGAACCCCAGCCATGGTGTTTCATAGAAGCAGAATTTTGATGCTCCTGTCACACAGCTTCCTGTCCCTTGAGAATTCAAAGTTGTCCATGAAAGTAAACATGTAACATAAGAGTTCATTTATCTGTAGGAAAAAAAAAAAAAAAGGAAATATTTGCCTGTTCTATTAGAATAATCCATAAGTGTATTTTCCAGAGGTGGTGTGATGTGACTTATTATTCATCTTTTTGATTGCCTCTTCCTATATTTTCATATCAACTCCAAACTGTTATATTACCTCCTACCTTTTTTCTCTAAAGACTATAATAATTGCTGGGACAAGTGGCCCTATTAAATTCGTATGCCTTTCCAAACAGTGCCATATCCTGCAATCAGATACATTACGGGTCACTCAAGGTGAGTCAGTAAATAGAATTTGTCGTGAAACTGTTTACATATGTATGTATACAAATGACAAATACAAAACACAATGTCAAAAACCAAGAAAATGCAATCAAGAATTTATGTAGTGGCATTACCATTCAAGTGGAAAAAAGCCTCTGTAAAACAATGAAGTCACCCTGGATCTGTCAGTTAAAAGCAATTGCCAGTGCAAGTGATTACCGCTGATATTGCATGTAGAAAAGTAGCATCTATACAAGCAACAATTATTTTAGAGTAGCTATTTGTTGGCATTGAAAAGACCAATACTTCCCTCTTGCTTTGCCTTTCTTCTTGAAGGTGCTTTCTTTTTCTGAGAAAGTGAAATGTGAATTGGAACAGATACAAGCCCTGGGTTTGAATTCAATTATTTCCTGATTTTCCTTTTAGGGCATGACCTGTAATCCCATAATGTTCTGCATGCCTGCAAGTTTAAGTTTTTAACTGGAGCAACCGTGAGATCTGCTTTAGTTCCCCAGTGCTCTTTGATCATATTTATTCATGCACTTTATGTTACTGAGTACCCACTGTGGCACCACCTGCATTCCAGTGCTTTGCTGAAGTGAAAACATAGAATAAACAAATAAAAAGCTTACGGCTTTTCAACAAACTCCAAATACATTGTTAAAAATTCTGGGGTTGAATGAGCAAAATAAAGCTTTCGGCAACTAATTCACTTGCGCTTTTGTTTTCTTGTGTCCTTATAGCTGTGCACACACACGCACACAGCCAGGCCATTGTGTTGGGAGTTCAGCAATACTCGCTCCAAAAGTGTGTAAAACGGACAGAGCAGCACTTTTCCAAGGACAGAGTGGCAAAAGGAGGAAAAGGATTGGGACCAAGATGCACAGTTAATCAGGGGTACCGTGCATCCAGGACTGTTGCTATGACTATGTTTCCACCGCACACGGTGGTGTAGCCATGAGATAACAAAGCTGAAGATCAGCTTCCTACTTCTAATCTAGCTGCAGCAGTTTGGATCTTAAAATGGTCTAATTTATCCTGCTTTTAATGTGAGAAAATTTTCCTGCTATGAACCAGTAAGGAGTTTGAAGAACAGTCTCATTCTTCTCAGCTAACCATTCAGGGAATGTTTCAGGGTCAGCTCCTATGGTCAAAATTATTTGCCATATCCTACCCTGTCTAAAAGCACAATCAGCAGCTGTGATAGCTTAACTGCACCTGGAATGCAGAAGCTTCCACTACAAAGGTCAGATAAAAAGAAAACACCAACAAAAAACATGAAAAAAGAAGTATTGAGGTTGCACTGATCACTCAGTTTTGGAGAAGACATTTGGAAGAATTGCCATATCCTATGAATGTTTTTATGGAAATTTAGAAAGGAACTAAGTCTCTGAATAAAGCCAAGACTGAAGTTTTTCTAAATTCACATTCCATTGTTTTCCTTAGAAATCTTAATTTTAATTTTTTTTTTTTTTTAAAGAGGGTATGTTTATTTGAGGACTGTTTCTAGTGGATTACAGGTTTTGTGTAAGTTAATCAGTGAAGCCTGCCATATGATGAAAAGATCTTTTGAGTGGTTAGATCCTTTCTAACCTTCGAGTATTTTATCTAAATAAATATTCTCGGTAGTAAATAACACTGATCTACAGCATATCTGCAAAATCCTCCCTCTCTATCAGGTTGTCTGCTTGTTGTAGTACTAAGGTGTGTGCTGCCGGTGCACTGTGCACAAACACTCAGTCAAAGCAAAATTTACACCAATGCACTCATCTGAGCTCTCGATCTGAACTAACTGGAGCCTGGTGTTTTGAGGTTAAAGGCGTGTGAATTAATGGCCTGTGCAACAGTTCAGGGACTTCAACGGTTTAAATCTTCAGAAATATTCCACCAACCTTTGATGAACATAAATCAAAGTAGTTCGAACTCATAAGAGTATTGACAGGATTGTCAAGTATATCTGAAGGGAACTAAGCTCCCATTTCCCTTTGGCACTCAGCTGAACCTGTTTCCTAAAATCCTACTGATATTATTCTGCCCATGGCTCTTAACTCATGTGGCTTAAAATTTGTGAATTCACAAGAATTTCATAGAATCATAGAATGTCTTAGGTTGGAAGGGACCATCCAGATCATCTAGTACAACCTCCAATTTAACGGACTTCAAGCGTGAAAGGACACAACCGTATCTACCGGGAACTTCTGCATGGCCTGTGCCATGGAGTTTCATCCATTTATTCCTCTCTACACAAATGACTCTTATTTAGCTAATGTACGGCTATCTACTATGTGTTAGAAGATATCCAGTGAGGGGAAATCTGCACCTTCCCTAGGTGGTGTATTTAGGCAGTGTGTTTTCATCACTTTATCACTGTTTTTTTAAAAACAAAATGTTTCATTTAAGTTTAAAGTAGACAAGCTTTACTTTCCAGAGGCTTCCAGCAATGACTTCATGAGATGACATATTTCTATTTTAGACTTTTTTTATCCCTATGAAGAACACACATATTCTTTCTCTCTCTATATATATATATACAATGTGAGTAATATGTTCTTTCCTTTGATAAAAAAAAAGATTATCTTCTCAACTCAGAGGCATTTTTTCTCCAGTTTGTGCATTGCTTTTGCTGCTCTTCTAAACTTTTTTGATACCTCTTTTCAAACAGTAGGCAGCAAAGCTGAAGGAACCCTTCTAGTACCAGTCTTGAAAATGTCAAATATAGAGAAACACCTCTGTACTGAGATGTTTCTCTATTAAAATCCAATAATTGACTATGAAGCCTTTTGCCCTCTTACTATGAAAATGAAAAGGAGTTCGACCTGTAAGAAATAGAGTTTGTTGGCTGGCTTCAGTGCAATGAATTATAAGAGGTAATAAATATTCACCTTTACCTAAAAGAGAACATTTAGCTTGTGTCTCCTGGACTAATATACATTGTCCTGCTAGTCTGCAATGCGTGTAGATAACATACCAATGTTGATGCGACACTAGGTGTCTTGATACTCATCTGGTTAACTTACAGAAACATGACAACCATGATAATGTTGTCAATGCTGCTGTGATCTGTACTAATCAATGCTTAGGTTAACCCCAAACTAAAGGACGATACGTGACCATGTAAGGCTCTTTTATGAATTATGAGTAGATTACTTAAAAGACAAAAATTTTGAGAGGTGTTTCTTTGGAGCTTTTTCTCTAAGACAAGATCTATGATATCTGTCGCTTACCATGTTGCTGTCAAACCGTGAACATGTGAAAAAAAAATTACAGGGAGGTTTTGGTTCTAAATGAAGAATTTCTCCAGATTTTAGCACCATGCTACAGTTAATTCACATTTAGTCTAGTTTCTGTTGTGCAAATGTTCAACACCCCAGTAATAACAACAAATATAAAGTGACTACTCATAGGGACTGTTAGGGGTCGAGGGACCGAGGTAACACTCCTCAAATTCCTTAACGGTCCCCTTTGTCTCGTTAGAGACAGAAGGGGTTTAAAGGGGAAGGAAGAAATTCACATCTCGGTCTGCGTTTGGAAAGCTGAAACAAACTTTTAATAAACAATAAAACCACACAACTATACACTACTATATATATAGGCACAAACCGAGAAAAAGGAAAAAAACCGAAGAAGAGAGGACTTAGATAACCAGAGTTCTGTACAGTTCTGTTCAAGGTCAGTGCTCTGGGCAGGCATCCAGTGGCAAAGGGGGAGTGAAGACTCTGCAGCTGCTTCGGGCAGGGAGCAGAATTCTTCTTGCAGCGAGACGGAGAAGAGGAGGGGGGAACCCCGCGCGCAGCCAATTTAATAGCAGGGGAGCTCTCGGCACGGAACGACAGGGAGTTCGAATATTCTCACCCGATTCAGACGGGACGGGACTCACGGCAATGACAGTTGAAGGTCTGTGATCCTCAGTGATCCGGGGGTGCAGGCCCAGGTCTCCGGCCGAGCTCGGCAGCCAGCAGTCTGGTGGGAGCGCTCCCCTCCTGAAGTCCGGAAGACCAAGAGAGCGATCCGCCCCCGACCTGCTGCTTTTAAAGGCTCCCGACGTAACGTTACGTTCACTTGACTCTCTTAACCAATTAAATGCGGAATTATTGTACTACATGGAATAATTCTATTTGTCCATTACCCAAAACAAGGAAGTTTTAGCTCAAACCAGGACAGGGTCAAACTTAAAAAGGAATAGGAAAGGAAAGGAACTGACCATGCCTCTACACAGCAGTCAACACCAAGGACTTCATTAGCCTGAATTATCTCAGCCTCCCACAGGCAGCTCATGTTGAATTGTTTCAGTTCTGCTATGAACTTAAGATTTTTTCTACATAGTTTTCTAGGATAGAGTTGCAAATGCTGGAGAGGTAGCCTCTAGATCAGAGTCTCAGTGACCTTGTTTTGTTGACTACATTAGGACTCATTTAATGACACGGTCTGAGGTAGTCCACAGTTTCAATTGCTTGGAATGAACACCTCTGCAAATCCATAGGCCATTTGAGAAGAAGTGATTTAATATTTATTTCCAGACCACTGAGAGGAATACTGAACAAGGTCAGGTCTAATACCAACGACTGCAGAACAGTGCTAGCAACATTCCTGTTCAGAGATGGTTCACTTTTGAAAACTACCTTGAGAACAATTAGTTATCCAATGTTTAATTCATTGAACATGCACTTTGTTGATATTATGGAGAATTCTTTTTTACATTGGAATATCTGTGATAAAAAGTCAAGTTTGTCACAGAAGCTTGAAGCATCTTACATCCATACATCAGACAAAAAAACACCATCAAGCTGGTAAAGCTCCAATGCTTTGGAAAACAGAATATCCCAGAATTATCACTTTTCAACAGAAGGAAGAGTTCCTACTTAGTGCCCAAATTGTGGAAATAAGTGCCCATGGCTAGCACAGATTAAGTTGAACCCAGTTTTCAGTTTTATTTGTGACAGAATTCCAAAGGAGATCGCTGCAATTCAATTACCATTTCCTTCCTTGAGTTTTATAAAGCTTCTGAGACTGAAAAAAGGGTCTGCCAGTAAAAAAAAAAAAAAAGAAAAAAGAAAAAAGAAGTAATTTTCCCCTGGCTGCATATATTAATTATGTGTGAAAATAAATTTATGAAAAAATGAAATCGAGACATTAGAAATAAACCTGAGAAACCTAAGCCTTGTAAATTGTTAGAGATTTTACTAGGAAAAGACAACCTTCCCAATGAAGTCAGCCCTTTAAATTTACCTCACTAGAGTTTTCTGCCTTGGCTTTTTTTATATTTCCCCCCCAGTAATGAGAGTCAACCAGCATTAAAGATAGTTATCTAGGATTGTTATTTACTTTCTCTAGCCTTTATGATGTGGCAATTAGGTACCTGGTTAATCTTTTAGGTACCAGCTAAAGAAAAATCCTAAAATTAATCATCTTCTGAACCTCTGCCTTTAACTTACAAGTGGCAAGTAAATGATTAGATGTTAAAGTCCTGGGAGGTGACTCCTATTCCCTAGAACTCGTTATTACAAGGTCTCCTTAAAGAGGTCCAGAGAGCTTAAAAGCAGACTTGTATATTGTTGTTTTATATCACATTACAATGCATAGTGTCAGGAATAGCTGTCAGGCATAAGCCAGGTGACAAGGTGGAGTAAGTAGTGACCCTGAGATGTTGTCACATACATCCTAAGGGAGAATTTATCCAATTTATTTTAAAGATTATTCCTGTCCACTCAGACCTCCACATGCAGAAGCTGAGTTACAATTCAGTACTTAACCCAAAGAATGCATAGATTTAAATACAAAATAAGAGAACAAAAAAAAGAGACAGTTGTTAAAGTGAACATTTTGCACCTACAATCAATAGCAGCTGTGCCACTGAACGTTATCAGGGATTTATCCAGGTAGAACATGTGCATTTGCTGCTAGGTAGCATGATAATGATTTATATTTCCAGGAAGACTGAAGATCAAAGAGAGCCAGGCTGGGCTGGAAAGCTTGGATGGTGGAACTGTCAGTTGAAAGACATTTTCAGTTCACATCTATTACCACAGAAAGGATGAGGCTATCTTGGAATTACAGCTTCTGGAACAGAAAAGTAGAAAGTTGATGTATTCCCGCACCATTGCTTTTCCACCCCGAGTTAGATGTGCCATCCTTAGGACACTCTCTGATCTGGTTCTATCCATGGATTAGCACTTTAATCAAGCAATTCAGATTCTGGTGTGGGGGCAGAAGATGAGCATTTGAACTGGGAGAAAGTGAGTGACTGACTACAAGCATAAGTAATTCTTGTGTCAAGGCTTTGACAAGTCATTTGTTGGAAAACCTATTTTACTGATTGCAGTCTACACTTAATAGATGTGCCATCCAGGGATGTGTCAGCTCCTTGCAGCATACCAATTAATGGCAGTCACTGGTGGTGAAAGTAGCTCTTTTAATCTTATTAAAAAAGAGGCATACAATATAATTTCCTTTGTGGGAATGTCTGAATGCGTTCTATCTGCTGAAAAAAAGAACACCACCATATTTGAACAAGTGAGACAAAAACCTGCCAGCCTCCCCATGCCTTTTGCTTTCTGATAGAGTTCACACTTTATAAATCTGACCCATAACAAAGCAGTTTAGGTACCTGTGTCCCTCCCATTCACACTCCAGTACTACTGGCAGTTTTAAGTTAATTGAATTTTGCCTTGATAACCCTTAAAATATTTCACATGGAAGTCAGAGATCCTTAAATAGGATACTTCAGCCTGTTAGACAGAGGCTTTTTCTTACTCTTCTTGATTTTTAATTACATGCATGAAAAACAGATACTATGGGTTAGCTTTGATCTACAATTCAGACACGTGCTTTCACTTGCAAAATTACTACAAAAACTCATGCTTCGATCCTATCTAACCCTCTCACTTATGATCCTCTCAGTATGTGAGGTTGCTTAGATCTTGATTCTTCTCAATTTCTTGGAGTGGTCTCATCTACAGTGAGTCTTGGAACAGAACTTCTCCGACTCAGCTCTGCTGTGACCTTTTACAGAAGAGATAGGATATTGTGCCAGTAATTGCAGTCAAAACTTCAATGAGTAGATCACAACTTTGGTCCCGCTTGCAAGTATTTTTTTTTCTTGTTCAGGCTGAGGTACAAGAGACTCGACATCTCTGTCCTTGGAGCTTTTCAAGAGGTGACTGTACAAAGCTCTGAAGGACGTGATCTGATCTCAGAAAGGAGAACCCTGGGAACTACTGATCTGTCAGACTCCCCTCTGTGCCTGGGAATATCATGGAACAGATCCTCCCAGAAGCTGAGGCACATGGAAGACAGGAAGGTGATTTGAGACAGCCAGTGCGGCTTCACCAAGAGTAAGACCTGTCAAATCTAGTGGCTTTCTATAATGAAGTGACTGCATCAGTGGACAGGGTTAGTTCTCATCTATCTGGACTTCTGGAAAGCCTTTGACATGGTCCCCCACAACATCCTTCTCTCTAAATTGGAGAGATATGGATTTGATGAGTAGACTGTTTGATGGAGAAGGAATTGGTTGGATGATCATGTCCAGAGTGTAGTGGTAAATGACTTGATATTCCGATGGAGATTGGTGACAAGTGGTGTCCCTCAGGGGTCTATACTGGACAAATGCTGTTTAGTATCTTCGTTAATGACACAGACGGTGGGATCAAGTGCCCCCTCAGCAAGTTTGCAGATGAAACTAAGATGAGTGGTGTGGTTGACATGCCTGAGGGCCAGGATGCCATCCAGAGGGACCTGAGAAAGCTGGAGAAGTGGGTCCATGTGGACCTCAAGAGGTTCAACAAGGCCAAGTGCAAAGTCCTGCACCTGGGTCAGGTCGATCCTTGGTATCAATACAGGCTGGGGGATGATGTGATTGAGAGCAACTCTGCGGATAAGGATCTGGATGTATTGGTGGACGAAAAGCTGGGCATGAGTTGGCAATGTGCACTTGCAGCTCAGAAAGCCAAGTATACTGGGGTGCATCACAAAGAGCATGGCCAGGTCAAGGGAGGTGATCCTGCTGCTCTGCTCTGGTGAGACCACTGCTGGAGTCCTGTGTCCAGCTCTGGAGTCCTCAGCACAAGAAGGACATGGACCTGGTGGAGAGGGTCCAGAGGAGGCCACAAAATTACCAGAGGGATAGAACGCCTCTGCTATGAGAACAGGCTGAGACAGTTGGGGTTGTTCAGCCTGGAGAAGAGAAGGCTCCAGGAAGACATTATTATAGCCTTTCAGTACTTAAAGGAATCTTGTAAGAAGGATAGGGACAGTCTTTTCAGCAAGGCCTGTTGCAACAGGACAAGGGGTAATTGTTTTAAATTAAAAGAGGGGAGATTCAGAGCAAGGATTTTGCGAGACTATACATAGAGAAGATTAGAAAGGTGAAAGACCAGCTTGAGCTTAGTCTGGCCACATCCATAAAGGACAACAAAAAATGTTTCTATAAATACATTGATAGCAAAAGGAGAGCTAAGGAGAGTGTCCATCCTTTGCTGGATGTGGGGGGAAACATAGCGACCAAGGACGAGGAAAAGGCTGAGATACCGAATGCCGCCTTTGCCTCAGTCTTTACTGGTAAGACCAGCTCACTGAGTGCTCAGTCTCTTGAACCAGAGGGCAGAGATGGGGAGCAGAAACAAGGCCCCATAATCCAAGAGGGAACAGCAAATTGCACCACTTAGATGTGCACAAGACTATGGGGCCTGATGGGATCCAGCCAAAGAGTTCTGAGGGAGCTGGAAGAAGCCACTTCCCGTGATTTACTTCCAGTCCTGGTTAATGGGGCAGGTACCGATCAACTGGAGGTTAGCCAATGTGACATCCATCTACCAGAAGGGCTAGAAGCAGGACCCAGGGAATTACAGGTCCATCAGTCTGACTTTGGTGCCAGGGAAAGTCATGGAGCAGATCATCTTCAGTAGCATCAACGGCACATACAAGACAACCAGGTGATCAGGCCCAGTCAGCACAGGTTTATGAAAGGCAGGTCCTTTTTGACCAACTTGATCTCCTTCTATGACAAGGTGACCTGCTTAGTGGATGAGGGAAGAGCTGTGGCTGTTGTCTACTGTTGGACTTCAGTAAGGCCTTTGACACCATTTCCCACAGTGTTCTCCTGCCTGCCTGGCTTCGATGAGTGTGCTCTCAGCTGGATAAAAAACTGGCACACAACAGTGACGAATGGAGTTCAATCCAGTTGATGGCCAGTCACCAGTGGTGTCACCCAGGGATCAGTACTGGGACCTCTTCTCTTCAACATCTTTATCAATGATCTGGGTGAGGACACTGAGTCCACCCTCAGTAAGTTTGCAGATCATACCAAGTTGCGTGGGTGTGTCGATCTGCTTGAAAGTCGGGAGGCTCTACAGAGGGTTCTGCGCAGGCTGGATCAATGGGCTGAGGTCAACTGTATGAAGTTCAACAAGGCCAAGTGCTGGGTCCTACACTTGGACCTGCAACACCACAGGCCTGGGGAGGAGCAGCTGGAAAGCTGTCTATTGGAAAAGGGCCTCAGGGTGCTGGTTGACAGTCGACTGACTATGAGCCAGCAGTGTGCCTGGTGGCCAAGAAGGCCACCGGCATCCTGGCTTGTATCAGCCATAGTGAGGCCAGTAGGAATAGGGAGGTGATTGTCTCTGTGTACTCGACACTGATGAGGCCACACCTTGAGTACTATGTCCAGTTTTGGTCCCCTCACTTCAAGAAGGACATGGAGGTGCTTGAGCATGTTCAGAGAAGGGCAACGAAGCTGGTGAAGGGTCTGGAGAGCAAGTCTTATGAGGAGCAGCTGAGGGAACTGGGGTTGTTTAGCCTGCAGAGGAGGATACTGAGGGGAGGCCTTATTGCTGTCTCTTCTCCCATATAACAAGTGACAGGATGAGAAGAAATGGCCTTAAATTACATCAAGAGAGATTTAGGTTAGATACCAGGAAAAACTTCTTTACAGAGAAGGTTGTGAGGCATTGGAACAGGCTATCCAGGGAGGTGGTGGAGTTCCCATCCCTGGAGGAGTTTAAAAGATGTGTTGATGTGGTGCTAAGGAACGTGGTTTAGGGACCCTGGCAGTGCAGTGTGATTGGTTAGACTTGATGATCTTAAAGGACTTTTCCAACTGGATGATTCTGTGATTCTGTGACTAGATATAAGGAAGAGATTGTTTAGAAGGAGGATGTTGAGACAGAGGCACAAGCTGTTCAGAGAGCTAGTAGATGCCCCACCCGTGGGAACGTTCCAGGTCAGGTTGGATGGGGCTCTG
>NW_010412101.1:57632-84275 GCF_000710305.1 Buceros rhinoceros silvestris | reverse complement strand
AAGGGAAGTTTTGGCTAACCCAGGACACTATATTACATATTTTATACAAAAAGGTAGAACATATTTTTTGTGCCACAAACTTGTCCCTTGTGTAAGGAAGAAGCTTTTGTGCATTCAAAGACCCTGCTTTTAAAAGGGTCAGTAGCTTTTCTGATGTTTTAAACTTTAAGTAAATGAGACTTTAGATAAAGTAAGATTTCTATGCTTTGTTTCTGTATGTGTTGGAAAACTTGTATCACAAGCAAATAAACCAAATTCTCAGGGATTTAGTATTTCACTAGGGAATGCCTGGAACTGGCCTTCTCTTTCATTTGCAGGTTTTATCACACGAGCTTTTCTTGTTCTGAGTTTGGTTTATCATTCCTGACCGATTTCATTTGTTATCTGTATCAACAAACTTGGTAGGAAAATGATTTTTAACCAACAAATTGTCTTCAATTTCATTATTCCACTAATATAAAGCACATGATTTCATGTGCAGAATTGTAACTGTACTCTGACTTACAGGTTTGAGAACTTCCTAACTGTAGGTAAAATACTTCTGAAGACCGTAGCAGTTCTGTACTTTTTTGCCATAGAATGTTCAAGCGTGAGGGTGAACATGTGAATTCTTTGATTACCTGAGGAAAAAAACCCCACATTCCTTCAAGACGGACAAGAGCTGAAAGGAAGAGAGGTGTGTTAAATAAACCTTTGTACAGAACTCTTTATATGTGTGGGAGCATATATCCCTGTGTGTGTATGTCTGTATAAATTCTTACATTTTTACTCATACTATTCCTACTGATAATTTTCCTTCTGGAATATTACTGCAGCAGTGTCTTGGCATTAATGAATGATGTCAAATATCCTCTTCTAGGTGAAAAAAAAAAAAGAAGTTACTCTTGGTTCCTTTAATATTCATTAGTAGTATCTCCGCAGTAATATCTTAGTAGGTGGCAATATTTTCTACCACTGGCAATATGAATCCTTTATTCCACCTTAACTGCTAATGATATTCTGCTTGCTGAGAAAGTTAACATAGTTTTCTCATTCCCATTATTTTCTTTTTACTTGCTGTTCAGTCCTTTGTAGTTTTGAAGGCTGTTATCGTCCCCCTTTTTCAAACCATGGCTGCACCATGAGGTGCTGTGTACATAGCTTGCTGACTCATCTGTAGGGTTTGGTTAGCTTGAATACTACGTACATAAAATATAGTCAGCCCCAGGACTGAGTATATTTGAAGGAAAGATTTAATTTTACATTCCTTTCCTTCCATCCCATCAGCTTATCACTTCATCTAGTTTTGAATAACATAACAATTCTTAAAAATAATTTAATGATAGGACAATCTATGTCAGACAGATGGTTTCAAATTACAGTTATTAGAAATGCAGCCTAACAATCCACACTTTAATAATTAGTCATTGAAGAGCCTTTCTTTTAAGCTTCTCTTAGAAATGCTGTTTCTCTAATGTGCATGCAACTTGACAGAGGACTGACAAATTCAGTGATTTTTAGACAATGATTTCTCCCCTTACTAAGGCACAGGGTTATCTGTCTGTCTTGTGGCTGCAGAAATCTTCTTTACGCAGCACTATCAAGATGTCTGAAATGCCTGAATTAGACTAACTCAGACAGATCCCTGAGAACTGCAGATATTATCCACAACATGCACATACAAGAAAACACACATGTTTTCTATGAGGCATTTCATAAAACTACTTAATTTGTATGTCAGAGAGGCAGAAGTTTTTGTCTTCAACCAGCGTAAAATTCACTGAGAACAGCGTAGTCAATAGACATAATTTACACTTGCCAAGGACCTGGCTTCATCTCAGGTATCTTCTTGGCTGAGTTTGAAACTGCAAGTTTTCTGAAAAGATTGAGGGCCAATAGAAAGGTTTTAGCAGTGGGAAGCTACTGGAGACCATGGACAGCCAGCTTGTCTCTCTGCTTCCACACAGCTGTGTCACAGGGGTAGTAGAGCCTAGTCTGTGATTGCACCCTGTGAATGTTGCTGTGGAATTGCTGCGTTCACAGTTGCTGCTCTTCCACAGCTTCAGTGTCACACATTTGTTCTGCTGTGTGCTGATGGTCAGCCATTTGTTTGTAAAGAGGTGTATATATACCCACACTAATATATAATAAGAATATACGTACATATATGCACATAACAGTAGTTCAGACCTAACTGTAGGGTCTCAAGTTTTTTGAGATGTTCAGATTTCATAGTAAATAAGCATTTGTTTGAATTATGATCCTGTTTCAAATCATTCTGTATCCTCTCTAACTTTGAAATGTGACCTGAAAAAACCTACATTGTTTCGGCACATATTATAGCAATTTTGTGTGAAAACTGTACACTTCTCCTTTGGTCCCCCACCTCTACCACCTTGGACATGACTTTCGATGGGAACTTTCCTGTAGATACTTGTCTTCCAATTTGTCCTCAGTGGGCAGAAGCAATGGAAATAAATGGAGTTCAGGTTAATTAACAGAGTCAGTATGAATCACACAGACCTTAGAGAGTGCTTGGAGATGAACTCCTGGTTCATGAGTAACACTTACTGAATTCTTTTTAGCTATTTGTATTTCTTACTAAATCTGTGCTCTTCCTCTGTTGTGTTTTTTTTTTTTTCCTGAAACATTCTCACAAAATACATTTTTGAAAAGAATAGATGCAATCCATCTTGGGGAAATGATCAAGATACCTAAAATGATCAAGAAAGCTGAAAATTACTGATTGTGCCTTGGAGTACATGCTTGCCTGTGGCTCCTATGCAGTTCTCAATATCCAGACAGTGAAGAAGACAGTGAGGAAGAAGCAGAGAAACTCTCTTCTGACTACAGTAAATTAAAAGGAGGAGTCTTGTCCGGTGCTTTGAAGGCCAGGAACCCCAAAGGGGGCTTGCAACCCAAGATCTAATGAAAGGGAAGTCTGAAATGCAAAATGGTTTTGTCAGCCTTTATTTTTCAAAGCTTTTACAAATTTGCAAACCAAACATTAGTATTCTTAGGAATGTACTTTCCATGGAGATCCCTTTGCTCTTTTATGCTTGTTTGCTTCTGAGATACATTTTCCTAGTTTTCCAAAATGCATAATTAGCTTCTAAAAAAGGAAACAGACCCCATTTGTTTATCAAAGGAGCTAGAACCATCTCCCGTAGTCATCCTTGAATATGTAAATAGAGAAGCTAAGTGCAATTAGGAAGGGAAAATGACTGAATATTTATCTTCTTACCTGAGAGAATGATCATTGTCAAACCTTTTATGCTTTCTTGCACTGCTCTGAGGGCATATGTTTGTACAGAAGAACAATCAAATGGCTCCCTTACAGCTACTTTAATCTGTAATAGCAATAATATACATCATGATGTTTCTGTGCCTTGGAAAGCCTGCGAACAGGGTTAATTTAACTGTACTATTTTTATTTTCTTGAATTAGCAATATGTGTTCATGTTAAATGAATGAGATTAAGGACACAGAAAGTGAAAGTGAGCTGGAGATCTCAAGGAATGAGTGAAAGAATTGTTTCCAGCATCCACACTCTTTATATGCTGGAGTCCTCTAGAGTAACCTGTGGCATCTTCCCTTTGTCTTTACGATGCTTTATGTATTTGCTTATACATTCAATACTGCTTTTTAATGGGATCCACCAAACCAAGTGTGTCAGGATACCCGTCTACAGAGCAGTCTGCTTGTCAACTGTTTATGCTAGTCTCTATTTGCAAAGAAATAGTGGTAGGGAGATGATAGTTAACTGATCTGTCTTAGTCATCCACCTCAAAATGAGATGAATCGTACTCCACAAATACCTATTTCTTTCCACTGACTTTAAAAATCAAGAAAAATAACTCAAATCAAGATATTTAAACTGCAGGCATTTTTACATTTCTAAAGCTACAATTGAGAGTCATCAAAGTAAACTTAGCATGTTTGCATCTGTTTTGATGAATTTGACCCTTCCAGCCTATTGGTGTCTTGTGGAACAGGAATGGAGAAACAATGAGTAGCAGCTGGAGGCATGCAGATGTCTCTTGTCTCTCAGACTTTGCACCCTACCTCTTCATCAGGTTAATGACAATCTGAGTAAGTGTGCTGAACCCAGGACAGTAAGACATGTGTGACTGTGGATTAAGATCTAATGTGATTGGTAGTGAATCAGAGTGTGGAAACTTTTGATTAATTCAATCCATATTGTGTTCACATGATGGAGTGCCCAATAAATTCTCATATGGGTACCGATCATGTCATGTGAGAGATCTACAGTTTTTGTCATACAGCAAACATACTTCTGGCTCTGTGGTTAGGAAATGTCTACATCAAAATGTGAAAGAACAAATAAACTAGGACAGTCTGTTTCTTGCTGATCACAGGGGTCTTATAGGCCACATAACAAGAGACAGGACAGAATTATTTTGTGGGTTTAACTTAGTCTGTGAGCCATGGGTTCTCCAGCCCTTTGACAGAAATCACCTTCAGGTAAATGCTCAGGAAAAAAAAAGTTCAATCCTAGAATGAAGCTTTTTTTTTTTTTTTTTACTTCCAATTTATGAAAAGAAGCAATTGCTAATTATTATGTTTCAGTTTAAAAAAACCCTGTAATTAGAAAAAGAATGGGAGCTTTTAGAATCGTTGACTATTTCAAGTGGGAATGGATCCATAAGGATTATTAAATCCAATTCCTTGCTCCTTGCAGGACAACCTATAACTAAACCATATGACTAAGAACATTGACCTGACACTTCTTGAACTCTGATGGGACTGGTGCCATGACTACTTCCCTGACCAACCACCCTCTCAGTGAAGAACATTTTCCTACTGTCCAGTCTGAACTTCTCTTGATGCAGCTTCATTCCATTGCCTTGTGTCCTATTGCTAGTCACCAGGCAGAGGAGATCAACATCTCTCTCTCTGCTGTCCCTCTCAAGGAAGCTGTAGACTGCGATGAGGATGCCTCTCAGCCTTCTCTTCTCCAAGCTAAACAAACCAAGTGGCCTCAACCACTCCTTGTAAGTCTTGCCCTCAAGGCCTTTCACCATCTCAGTCATGGTCCCCTGGACATATCCTAACAGTCTGATGCCTTTCTTGCATTGAGGCATCTAAAACTGCACACAGTACTCAAGGTGAGGCTGCACCAGTGCAGTGCAGAGGGGGACAATTACCTCCCTTGACTGGCTGGCTATGCTGTGCCTGACGTACCCCAGGATACACTTGGATCTTTTGCTTGTCAACCTTTTCATGCTTCCTTTTTCTTTGCTTTTATATTTTGTCCTTGTTGATGATAAAAGGCAGGCAGAAAGGGGGAGAGAAATATAAAATCTTTTGAGCTATCCTTAGAAAGATTACCTGGTGCTATTCTTTCTTAGGGCTTCTAAATAGCCATGTTTTAATTATTATTTATTTCACAGTATCACAGAATCACAGAAGAACTGAGGTAAGAAGGGACCTTTGACGATCATCTAGTCCTGCCTTCCTGCTCAAGCAGGCTCACACAGATGAGGTTGCCCAGGACCCTATCTAGTCAGATTTTGATACACAAGGACAGAAACTCCGCAAACTATCTGGATATCCTGTTCTGCTCCTTGATCACTCTCATTGTAAAAAAATTTTTTCTCATGTTTTAATTAAATTTATTCTATTTCAATTTATACCCATTGCCTATTGTCTGTTCACTGCATACCATGAAGAAGACCCTGTCTTCTTTACTGGCCCTATTAAGGCACAGGTAAGATCCTCCTGAGCCTTCTCCAGGTTGGACAGTCCCGGCTCTCTCAGCTTCTCCTCGTATGACAGACACTCCAGTCCCTTTATTGTGGCCCACCTTTTGCTGGGAGGTAAGGACCAGATTTGGCCATCAGTGACTCTCCCCACACAACTGAAATATAAACTCTTGTCAGTGTTGAAAACATTGTGCCAGACAGCTTTGTCCAACTCTCTTTTGGAGTTATCTAGGGAACAACCAAAACCATACTGGGTGATTTTAGTATTGTTCAAGTACTAGCTGATTTCAGAAAGGTTACTTGCATAATGACATCTTTAAATACAGTGACATGCTTTAATGCTGCCACTTTAGCCACTTTTCTTTGTTGCAAAAGTTTCTGTGTAGCTGAAAGTAGGGCAAATATTCCTCCATTATATGCTACTTTTCCACCTTGATTGGAAGCTTTAAGGCACTACGATAAAAAACAAAATTTTCCTCACAAACGAGTGCTATCCTCTTCACTGGTTCACAGTAGTCTGTCTCAGAGGAGGAGATAAAAGAAGCTGAACAAGAGTTCAGCACTGTGATCGCTTTCTTTAACACAATCCCAAGCTTCCCCATAAACGAGTGTCATAAGGTGACTCAGCTTCTGCCCCACACCATGATCTCTCTGTAGAGTTGGTGTCGGAGCTGAGTCTGTGGTTCAGGTTAGCCCAGTGAGCAAAGAAAGAATGATCAAATCAGTGCATTGGCTAGACCCTAGCTGAAGATCTGGAGCGACAATCTCACTAGCCCATAAACTGAGGCTGTGTCTGGCCTGGCAGGATCTTGGGGTGAGCTCTTGTGATCTTGTTCCATACACAAAGCTATCAAGACTGCAGCAGAACGCCGTTCTCTGTCAGTTTAGGTATGATTTCCTATTTTCAGTTGCATAGATTACAGCTAATGAGGTACCGTGGTAAAAATGTTGTAACTGACAATAATATTAATTATTGCAGAACAAGTGCTTTATCCTAAATGACTTGTATTAAAAGTCAAGAGGTAGCAACTGTTTGTAATATCAAGCATATAATTTTCTGGCACAGAACATTGCAGTTGCCCTTTGTAGTGCAATGGTTTCTAGTGGCTTTCCTTTTCTCTGAACTCCAGCCCATAGTCCCCAAAAAGCTTAATTTGAATTACCTTCTAACCCTGCATTGATTTATTCAAGGAATTGACTGTGCGGTCTATCAAGTACCCCTGAAGTGATTAATTAATTGGAATGTGTTTAGTTTGTTGATTTGTTATATGATATGACAGCTTTTGAAGAAACTGGCCTAGTAACTCTTTTAGTCAAACAAAAATTCGTGGAAAGGAGACTTTGGCTTCAAAGGGGTTTCTTTCTATTCAAGCCATGCAGAAGACGACCACATCTTTTTCAGTACTGTTGAGCCCAAGCATATACACGTCAAGTTCTTGATCTTAAAACTTCTTGATATTTAAGAACAGTAACCATACTAGGTTATTTTTATTAACATCTAAGCCCTTAGGATGCCCTTGAGTTTAAACATGAATTTTGACAATGAAGATTAAAAGAAAAGTCAATTTTCAAATAAAAGCTGAGGTTGTCATATTGCAATGTCTTTCTAGGTATTTGGAAGATTCCTATATCATTGAGTAAGATGTCTTCTTTAGGGAAGAGGACTATGGTCTGGGGAAGCCGGGTCTGTTTGATATGGTTTGACAAGAAGGTTCAAACATGTAATTCAGCTAGCATGGAATGACACCAAGGTAAAAATAATGTTAACTAGTTGGAAAAGTCAAGTCTTTACCCAGATAGAAAACAAAAGACAGAGATATAACACAAAGCTGTAGAACTGCAAGGAAAGAAAAGATGCCGAAGCAAAGCCTGGTGAATCCCAAAGAGACAGTTACAGCTGTACCCTGTGTTGCACCCAACTTGCCATTGACATAGGATTCTGTCTGAAAGACAAAAACCACTTTGCTCTTGGACTTCAGACTATAAGGCAAATAAAAGTATTTTTGATGTAGAACACATATAATTCCACAACACCATAATCAGACAAATAGCTGTTCAACACTGCTTCTGAAACACTTTCCTGCAGTATGCTAGAATAGAAATGGGCAAAAAGATTTGTAGCTTATGGTACACACAGATCTGAACAGAAGAAACCACCCAGATGGAAATGCAGCTGCTGTGGTATAGAGGCTGACATCCTGTCAACGTACTGCAGGTAAGCTTGCTCAATCAAAATGTAAGAGCGAAATAGAGTTCACAGGATTTTCAATCACACATCAGTCTCCCTAGTTTAGTCAGCAATGTCAGACATGCCAGAGAAAGGCATGAAGATTTCAGCTACAAGCTATTTAAGGAATAAACGATTTAAGGAAGTCCACCCTTAATAGGGGTAGGAGTGGGTTTACATGCTAAACATTTTCCTTGCCATAGTCTTTTCACCATGCCAATGTAACCATGCTATATAAACACCTATTTCATTTGTAATTTGTCTGTAGGGTCGATGGTATCTAAAACTGGGGAATGCCTTGTTACGTTAATTGTTAAAATGTTTTTGTCAGTTGTAGTTATACTTTTTAAATAAGGCTGGTTGTTTTTCAGTCTTTAGGAATGCACCTGTGTTCTACTGCTCTGAAAATGATTTATAACAAAGTAAGGGTGATTGCCTAAAATGTACTCACTAATTCTTATGTTTTGTTACTTAAGTGCAAACTTTACAAGGAAAAGTCTTTGTACAATTGCCTAAGACGTAGTCCTATAACTTTAAGTCCTAACTTTTTTACCCTAAAACTGCAGGAGACTTGTGTGCCTACAAACTTATCTGCTACCCTAATTCTATCAGTGGATTTAAGTGGAAGTATTACTTCTCACCCAAACTGCAAATTTTAGACACAAACTTACAGGTAATGTCAGGCCACATCCTGAGGCACATGACATCTGTCTGTGTGTTGACGCAGAGTATTAAAGACAGTTTTGACAGTGCATCCATAAAGTGATTAGTGATCCTCAAATATATTCAGCAATCTTTTCTGGACTTACTGAGACTAATATTTCGCTTGTTTTTCTCATCACTGTGCATGTCAACAGATGTTTTCATTGTGCTGACCATAGCAACCTAGAGGTCATTTTCCAGAGTGGCAGCAGCTAGAGTGCTGAAGCATAGAAGAGAAGACAGTATAAACTGCTATTGTAAGCTAATAACATCAACAGAAAGGAATGAGTGTTTTTGAGTTTTGTTCAACAGAGACTCAGTTTCCATGCAAACAACACAATAAGTACATCTCAAAGTATGCACTACAGCATGGGTAGTTTTAATTTATAGATACTGATGTTTATTCCCATTCCATTACTAACAATGGGAACTTCTTTGTAGGAAATTAGAAATCTATTTGAAGAGTAATTACTTCATTAAATTTTGTAATTGTGTGCTATAGTCATCTCAATCTTCTTTAAAATGAACAAAAAGACACTCTTCTCATTCACTGCTCTATGTGAATTTAAGAACTGCAATTTTCCTATTTAATCTTGTAGCAAGAAGGAAGATCTATAGTAGACATTCCTGAGACAAATGAGTAGAGGATTTTAGAAGTCAGAAAAGTACGTCATTACTGCAGCCACAGAAACCAAGACCGAGCTATGTAATTGCTGACTTCTATGAAACACGGGCAGGAGGTCCATTACCTTAAGGATATCCTCCAGGTAAGAAGACATAGCTCCTTCCTAGGGCTTCCACTTCCCAGCTATACATGTGTGCAAAGAAAAAGGGATAATCCCTTGCAGACATTATTCTGCTTTTAATTTTGAGGATGCAAAAGTTTTTTAACTCAATGTCAGGCTTGTTAACCTGTTTGCAAAGATCAAAATTTTTAAGGCAAAAGAACAGGGAAAAGGCAAGGAAAGAACTGATGTCTGCTGAAACCCATTGCAAAACTTTAGCCAATGATTATGTTTGCAGATAATTGCACATGGATTTTTTTTTAGTGAAGTTTTAATAGGATTTAGATGTACAGTCTAACATGATGCATCAGACTTCTAAGTGTCTTCTTGTGTGATCTTTATTACCATCTTGCAACGGTTGTGTGACAAAGAATACATCTGCCATCAGATACCATGACTGGGAGGCTTCAGCTGAGAAAGCTTCAAGGGGCTTATTTGAGAAAGACAATTTTTCTGTCACCTGTGGTCCCACACTTCAGGGCCAGCTGGAGCACTGTAGGTCAAGCCAGTTCCTGTGGCTTCAGCAGAATTTTCTGTTGCGTCTGAGTCACTATAGTGATGGAAAGGCATCAGAGGTCCAAAGAGGTCATGAGATTGGGAGGGGTTTCCAGGTCCTGTGCAGAAAGAAGAACCAGAGAAGGGTGTGAGAGATAGTATGCAATTTTTTTAGGAGAGAGGTGATACAGGAAGGAAGATTCTACTTTTTGGAGTAGCAGAAATCTCCTAGGGTGGGGTCTGTAACAGCCCCTGGTGTCAGGCTCAAGGGGAGATGTTCTAACAGCACTTTCCTTAGTCTGTTCAAAACCCAAACAATTATACAGTCAGAATGCAAGACTTAAAAAAAAAAGCTTTTAAAAATTTGCATATGATTTCACATAATAACGATATCTAGCTAAAAGACTTGCTAAATATCTCCCTTTCAGTTAACCAGCCACTGTCCTCCCACTTATTGTCTCATTCAGTTCAGAGAGCTTCTGGCTTTTATCCCTCTAGCTTGCATGTTAGCAGCAAGCAGGCAAACACACTTACTTGCAGGTTTTTCCTACTCTTTCATTCTGTGGGCATTTCTGTGGGCTCAGTGCATGGTGGCTGACATTTTTTCCCACATTTTCTCTTGTCTGTCTTGTACCTTGAGCGATGAAAGGTTGAGAGATAAAATTTTCAGACCATCAGTAAATTGGGATCTATAATAGCAAGGTGGTTAAATATTCAACACAAGCAGTTGCTGCAGCACCTGAAAAGCCTGAGAAACAGCAGAAGTCAGTTGTTTCATCATTCTCTATCCTTAAGTTTGCTATTGCAATTGTGCAAAATACCAAAAATGTCTGGCTTAGTTAGTGTGGGGCACTTCTAGTCGCCTGTTGACATATGGGGCCATGTATGCTGCTGTTTCCCTGGAATGGTGAGGCCTTGACTGGGCCCTCAGCAGAGGCCTGAGCAAATTTTCTCTCTGTATTTGTGAGCCAAAATTTTGTGTGTTGTTGCAGCAGAAGGGAAGATAGACATGGCTCAACAACATGAAGAAAGAACAGGGTGAGAAATGGGAGTTGGAGAGGTATGATGACAGGCTGAAGATGGGCATGCTTTTAGCTCCTCCCCGCCATCTACCAAGCAGAGATTTGGCTCAGCTGAGCACCCTACCTTCAACAGCAGGGAGGAGCTCTGGGGAAGACTGATCCTCCGGGACTGCTTCTTATTGCTGCACTCGCTTGGCAAAGCTATGGTCAAGTCTTCAACTTTCTTGCAGCAAGGTACATCCACATTTCCTGTTGTATCCACTAGGGACATAAAACACAGTCTCTTTAATAATTTTTCATACACTTGAGGACTATTAATGTCTATTTTCTTATATTTCCCTTTCCTGGACTTTTTTCTTTTAATCTGTAGTTAACCTTCATTTAGCCTTTCTGTGCAGTTCTTTCAAGCCTTTAATCTTTCTCAGTCTACTTTAGACTCTCTCAAATCAGTCTACAGCTTTCTTGAAGTGTAATGTCAAAAAACTGGATGCAGTCTTACAGTTGGTATCTTGCCAGGGAACAGCAGAGGAGTTTTTTGGCGTGTTGTATTTATATTCCATCCAAGTATCACTGGCTGAAATAATTTCTTCTAACTTTATGCTGTAGCTGTCTACACCTGACCTGAGTGTCCTTAAATTCCTTTAAAGTTAATGTCCTGATTTTGGGGTATGACTCATCTGAGTATATTATCTATATCCTTTAGATGAGTTGAACTGCATTTCCAAAGTGCTTGTTTATATCGGTTGATCATTAAGAGATCATAGGATGATCAGCTAAAATGTAGGCACTCACCTACAGTGTGCATGACTGCTTTCAACCAGATAAATACCATCCTTCATCTACCAGCTATTTTGTACTTCTGGATGGTGGAGAACATGGTATTGGAAACAATTATTTGGATCATTGAGTCCTGTCCACTGCAGTCATGGACAACTAGGCTATATAGATCTAATTCAGAAGCAACCTCACACACTGTGGTACACTGCAAGTCACAGACACTTCCAAATATTCAATGCATGGTAAAAGACCAAAGCCTCAGCTGTCATCTACCTCAGGAAGAAGAAGGATCATGCACCCTGAGTTCTGGGAGACCACATTAATGACGTTACCTTGAAGCAGACCAGTCCATGCACTACACAGCGGGGGCAATGTTTGCTGCCAAACTGTCATGGAGTTGAAATTCCCTGATAACCTGAAATCAGATAGTTGTTTTAATCTTGATGGGCGAACACAGCAAAATTGCATCAAGGTAAAGGAAACCCTGCACCCTGAGACTACAAACTGTATGTCAGCAGGTTAAAAAAAATTCTTTCCTGGTCTGTTACTACATTTGTTCCCTCATGAAACCCTGCACCACAAATAGATGCACAGTCACAGCAAGTGCAGCCCCACTGTGCAATTGTACTTCTTGATATCTTCTATTATTTTAACAAGGAGTGAGTGTAAAGCCTGGAAATTGCAGATTATTTGGAGTAGTTAAGTCAATAAGGAGATTCAGTACAATTATAATTCAGATACAGATACAGATACAGATACAGGTCTGAATTTTCAGATGTGTTAATGAGTGTGGTATGCTTTTTTGCAGTAATTTTTTTTGGTCTTGGTTTGGTTTTTTTGGTTTTTTTTTTTTTTTTTTTTTTTTTTTTTTTTTTTTTTTTTTTTTTGCATGCAATTGCAGGTAAATACTAAATACAAAATGCTAACAGAGAAGCAATGTATTAGCATTTCTGGATGAAAATATGACATTTTATATACCCTTAAGGAAAAATATTATTTGTTCCCTGGAGCTAGCCTGACCAATTTAATTTACCACATCAGTACACATCATGAAGTCAAACCTTCCTATTCCGTATTTCAGTCTACACATAGCAGTCAAAGTAACAGATCTGGTTCTCTTCTTGTGTGTGTTTTCAGTATTCTGCTTGCTTTAGACCTCCTTTTTAATGGATATTACTGGTCTCATTTAATGTAGTTTCTGCATTTCATCAAAACAGAACCACTGCAGTTCTGCAGTGGTCAGAGAAGGTAAAAGCAAAAAAGGTAGAGGCTGCACGGAAGTGATAATGAGGAGCAACATTTAGGTATATCGGCAACGACGGGAAAAGTTGAATGGATTCCCATTCTTTAAGACCCTAGAGACAACAAAGCCCTATAGCACAGTTTCAGATTGAGTTGAAAATTAAAAATTTTAAACCACCTCTAATCTAAGTGTATACAAGCTATGCTGCTTGCAGCCAAAGAAGGAACCAAACTTACAGGTATGAAAATCAAACAACGACTGCAGAAACATGGCTTTCTCACCTCTAAGTGAAAATCAGATAACTTAGTTTAGGATGACAGGTCCCAAGGTTTGAAACTTTGTGCATATCACTCACAAGAATGATAAAAGGCTCAGCTAAACCTGCAAAGATTTGGCTTAATATATCTGGGGATATATCTGCCCTGAGCCTGCCTCAACACTGTTTCTCTAAGTATGGAGTGTGGTTTTCACCCACATACATGAAATCACAGACAACATCTCTCTTTCCTCTTTCCTCCAACATGCCCATTACTGTGATGGCCAAAAAATATAAAGTTACATCAGATTACCTGATCTTTCTTGTCGCAGTTTGAAATTAGAAAGCTGGAATTTCTGAGAGGGTCTTTTTTTTTCTTTTGTGACTTTCTGTAGCCTCAGGGAGCATGTGAACCCACCCAAGGGCTACACAAAAGATTTTAAGTGATTCAATTTGGCTTATTTGGGCTTGTAAGGAAAACAAAACAAGTGAAATACAGGTTTTAACTTAAAGGGGTGGAACAAAAGTGGTTTTCAGTTCATTAATGAACTGTTTAGGCAAACTTCCACAAGAAAGTCTGTCCCTCTCACCCCTTGTAGGAGACAGCTCAGCATCTTCTGTTCCATGGTCTGTGGGCAGGGGTGGTGCATCTCTCTGGTGACGATCCAGCTACGTCTGGTCCCGGCAGGACAGCTTCATCACCAGCTTATGGGGATAGTCCTTCTGATCTTTCGATATGGCAGTGGGGACGCTTTGCGTGCCCCTTTTCACCCTCTCGAGGAAACAGGAAATTTAACCGTCAAAGAGTCTTTTACTGCCGCATGGAGGAAACTGTGTTTTCTCTCTCTCTGATGAAAATCGCTCTCTGTCCTGTGCGAAACTCAAATCGTATGCACTGGGGGAGTGTCGCAAAACTCGGCTTTTTAAATGCCTAGTTGTTGAAGTGCTTGATCGACATCTGGGGTTGGCGCGTTTCCCCACAAAAGTCGCGAGGAAGTTTTCCCACACATAGAGGGAAAAGGAAGGGAGGAGGCAGGAGTCTCAGCCCCACCAGCACCTTCTTAACCCATTTTATTTCTGTAGAGCATAGTTATTCGAAAACAGAAACCATAAACTGGCCAAAAAATTGTCACAGTCAGAAATGCTGAATAGATCATCATAAAGTGTTTCTCAATTTGCTGTACAATTGAAGTTAATTTCACACTGTTGCTACAATGAATACCTGAGGAAAGCTGGAAATTATGTGCTCAGAGTCCTTATTTGATATGCCAGGATTTCAACCTAATTTGGTGCAAACACATTTTTCACTAATACTTACGTGTTTGCTCTTTCAAAGAGAAAATCAGTCTTGTCTTTCTACATTAGTACATTCTTTTGTTCCTAAGCCATGACTTGCTAAATAATGTCTGTCATTGTGGGGCATTAAAATCTCCATTCTAGAAAATATATAGGAGACATTTAAAACAATGACATATTTCCGCTTTGAATATAAAAAGCAGAAAAAAAAAATCAGTGTGTGGTGATGGGAAAAAGCGTCAGAGAAAAAAAGTCTTTGAGAGATAAGGCGTATGAAACTGGCTAGCTGCCTAGCTTCCTGATGTTCTTTGTTAGGTTCTTGCTGAGACTTACTTGAATTTCAAATTGTTTTCTAAGCTGCTGAATAGCAGGTGCATTCTAACCAGCTCAGAGTGAGTAGAGAGGTCCAAATCCATGGATTCATTTCTCCCTGCTTTTGTCTATCTTTTGCATTTATGGAGGCAAAGCACTGGTCCTGGAAATTGGAAATTTTAGTTGAAAGCACACATACACAAGGAAATTTTGTAGCCCTCTAATCACAGAGGGCTATAAAAGAAAACAGGATGTTATTAATTTTGTATGCGGTGGGACATACTGTGATATATTTTGCTATATGCATATTAGATCTGAAACCAGTCTATATGTAAAAAAATGTTAAAAATCAAACCTTTCCTGCTTTTTTACTTACCTATACAGGTTCTAGTTACATCCACCTCATTAGCACAGTAAATGCAACTGCTAAAGGCAGAAAGGTGAGAAACAACGCTTCAGGCTCTTTCTTTTGTCCAAACTTCTTCTAAGGTTTAATCCCATGACACAAGAAATTAAAGGGTCTTCACTAAATGATACTTCTTTTCTTGCCCTTCCTAAACCATACCTTAGATTCATGGGTTTAGCATGTATTTAACGGCTTTATGAAATTACATCTTTGCCTGTAATTGCAGCTCTGAAAGATGAGCAATATAGAAAATGTGCAGTCTACCACAAAATTACTACATACATCCCAGAAGTGAATGCTATAGCTGGCAGGGTGGGGGGAAAGGTCTGGTACAGCTACACTGAGGTTGTAAAACCTGCAAGCGTTCTGAGCTCCAGAGCTGAAATCATTGTCCTGACGCAGTAGAGGACCTGCCTTTTCCCCACCATGGCTTCCATGGGAAGGAAATCCAGTATGCATGCTGGAAGCAAAACACTCTTGCCTGGGTCACCCATCTAGGAAATCAGAGGACCACCTGATCAGCTTAACAGAGCCATTATTGTCTTATCCATTGCTCACCAAGTATGAGAGAGAAACTGCATAATGACAACAGCTTAAGTAAAACCTTTGTTATTTTATGTTCTGCAAATAGAAAACAGTTGTACTATTTTGCCATTTTAAATAAATACAAGTTATATAAATAAACTTTTCTTTAGAAAAAAACTTATTTTAGTAAACTTATAATGGATGGAATGATAGGAACAAAGCTCATCAAATGAACACTTAGTTACAATAAGCTTTAGACTGACCTATCTGATGCAATTCAGTGTCATTCCATTGGTTCAGGGAGGCTGTCCTGATTTACTGCATTCGAGGATCTCATCCAGCATTAACAAATTTCACTTTAAATGAATTGTCATAAAGATTGCAGTATCTCAAATGGTTTTTTTACAGGGTGTGAACTAATTGCATAGCCTCTTGAGCAAGGGATTTATGTATTCTCATTACTGAGGAGTTCTCTGCAGTGCTTTATTGATGCATTTGTGTTGGATGATCCATAATTTTCAGTGTCTAAAACCAACTGAAAAACTACCATGGAAAAGTCAATGAAAATGTTGATGGAAAAGTAGCTCTGTGTTTTGACCAACTCTAAATGTTATAGAAAAGCCATTCCTTCAGGCAGGTGAGGAGATAAGCTATTTCAATAACTCTTATCATGAGTTTAAAGCCATGGAAAAATCTGATATTACATTGGAGACACCAAAAGGATGAAGTGAGAAGTGGTCTTTCTCTGTTGTCATTAACAGAGGAATAAATAATTTCTCATTGGTTAAGTGACAAAAAAGGCTTTGTTACCTGTGGAGGAGCTTTCATTTGGAAATTCTGGGACTTTGCATCCTGTTTGTGTTCCCTCCTTAAGAGAGAGCACTCCCTGCTTGGGGAATAGGGCAGTGAAAACATGAGTAATTTAACAGTGATTTTCAGTTTTACAGTCTAGTCTGTCTTCAATTGTCTTTGGAGTGAAAAGCAAAACAGCTTCTCAAATCTCAAAAAGTTTCTTCACCATCACATAGCAAGATCTACGTACTTAGCCTTTCGAGTGAAGAGACCATGATGAAACTCATGTATTGGAAAAAGTGTGATTTTATTTTTTTAGTTTTTTACTTAGTAATATATCTGGCAGTCCCTCAAAGGATAGGTGTATTATGTTGTGAAGACTAGTAGAGATCCAAGTACACCCATTTTCCTAGCTACATATACATCATCTGCACAGTCTGCACAGTCCGCACAGTCTCCCTGTTGCTTATTAGCCAGCTATTTGCACGGGTGAACATGTTTTGAAGGGGGAACTGGATGAACAGGGGAAGAGTGACCTTGTGAATTATTTCTAGAAGTTAATTTCCCGACTATAGGCCACTGAGAAAAAAAAATATGGAAGGACAGTTGTCTGTCAGCCAGAATGACTGTATCTTTTCTTAAGCTTCTGGATACCTCAATTTAGTAAGTATGTCAGCTGTCTGTAACTGTATCATCTACCTGTCTATCACCAGCAGCTGACTTTTCTCCTTCTAGATTCATTATTCTTTAAACCGTTCTTCATCAGTCAACCATTCTTTCATATTAAATCTCAGTAAGGAAAATATTGCTTACATTCCCCTATCTGTTAAAACATAGTCAATTTAAACTATTTACTGTAGGGGAAATGGTTGAGAAAATGTGCTTTGCATCTTGGTGGTGGGGTGGCTTTTGCTTTGTGGCATGAGACAATGCCGATTCTGTAAGTAGATCTAACCGTGTGTAATGAGGATGATTCTAGTGTTTTAGGTTCATTTGTCTTACAGTGTGAACTTCAATAAAAATGAATTTGACTAGATTATATGCAATTACAGCAACTAGAGATAAAAATTGTGTACACACACAGGTTTATAAAAAGGGGGTTATTTTAAAAGTGTATTTGCATAAATGACAGAGAATAATGTACATGGCTGGAGTCTGTGTCAGTGACCGTAATTCTTAGTTTACAGAAAAGTAACTTAATCACTGGGCCCAGTTGTCACTGCACTTTCTAATTAGACCAAATTATTGATAGCCCATGTTTATGAACCATGATCCAAGCAAGGTTTGTACTTCATGTGTAGACATGATCTTAGCACACTCATTTCAGAGGTGAGTATTCAACCATCTTCCACGTATGCACATGGTACACAGTTGCTGAATTGGTGCCAAAAGCATGCTATAACTGAGTAAATCTTCATCTTCACCCATTATGGCTGATGGTGATGTAACGGCTCAATGGCACTAGGCAACTTGGCTTGGGCTGTGTAGGTGCATCGTGCTGCAAAAAGGATCTACACACCACACCACAGGGAAAACGGATTAAGCTACCTTTTCAGGTTTGTATAATGGAGAACATATTTATCTGCAGGTCTTTTCAGTCACACCTACTTCTTACCTAAAAAGTTAATTTCACAGTTTTGGGGTTTTTTTCCTTTCCCCCCATGATTTCCTTACTGTTATAGAAGGAATGTATCAGCCCCGAAACACACTGCAGATTGTAAGGTCCCACAGCCAGGCCCAGAGTCCCGTATTCTTTGCTATCTTTTACCTGTACTGAAGTGCCACACCGCATAGTGCCCACAAAACACCACGTGTGACATTGTGAGATTAGTTTTGATTATGAATCCTTATTACAAACAAAACATTGCAGATGTGCTGGCTAGTGTTTCTTAGGGAGCTTCTCTAAACTGCCATGGAGTCTGTTATCAGCTTCATTGCCACCATGTTTTCTCCATTCTTCCCTCTCCATCTTAGTTATGTTAGTGTGAAATTATAAAAGGTTTTTCACTGTTAACAATTTTAAAATAGATTTTAGTTATCTACTTTCTGTATCTCCTAACTGCTGATGACATAAGTACGATAAAATATTTTCACAATACTGCACAACCAAATTTCTGATATACTCTACACTGAAGGTCATTTTGATTGGCAACATGGTCTTTTGCTGTTTTGCAGTTTTTCTGCTGCCTCTGTCTCTCTCTACTGTCTAAAGCCACTATCTTAAAAAGATATTAAACTTCTGCTCGCAACTAACTTTAACACAGAAAAAATGCTTGATTAGTGCCTTCTATGAGAACTTGATAGTGCATTTGGCTGAGGCTCTGACTTGAAGCAAAAGTGGAACAATTCTTTTCTGGTTGTTCCTAAATGGTGGGGGGAAATAAGCAAAAACCATAAATAGTGAAAAGAAAATCAACTCAGAGGAATGAAACACTTCAAAACGTAAAATACTGGAGAAAGCTTTTGTTTCAAAAAGTGTAAATTCTTTCACTTCAAAATGTCATCAAACACAGTTGATTGAGTAACCTTCACTGGAACATATAAGTAGGAAGTGTACCATACCTCTATCAACCAGAAGACTTGTGCATATTTGATACAAGTATTACTCAGAGACAAACTTTATTCAGTTCACACTTAGCTTGTCAAAGGTCATGTTCTGGAACTTGAAATTTTGAGAATTACAGAGTTTAGACAGTTTAAAAATGTCTAATTGAAAATATATTCCATCATGACGTTTCAGCTGGAAGACGGTATAAATGACTAAGCTCCCTTCCCGTGATAAAGCCACTTCTTTCATTATGCAGAAGAGACTAGACCAATAAAATTTAAGTACCACATGCCTTAAGATATACATGTTTGAGACATAAAAGACAAAGCAGTATTAGATTTAGACTTTGTGAATGACCAGGAGTACAAGATAAAAGTAATTTAGATGATAAACAGTGCAGTTACTCAACACTAGGTTTCACCAGTAATCATTTTAAAAATCGCTCTGCTTCTCTGCACAGGTTTCCAAGTAGCAGTATTTGCTTCTTTCCGCAATTCAAATTCCTCTGGGAGATGCTGTCTTTGCAGAGGGCAGTGATTAGCAACACTGTTAGAACAGGCCTGAAGTTCTGGAGGATGGAGCAGCTAAGAAAAATGATATTGTGTGAAATGAGGATCATGCGCACAGATAGTCAGGGGCTAAGACAAATGTTTGTTAAATGTGGACAAATATACAATGTCATTATTTTGTGTTCTGAGGCTTGTCAATATCTAAGTTGAAAAATCAGGATATTAACATGTAAACTTTCATCACTCTTTGCAGGAAATATTTAGCACACTTTGAATTTCAAAATATTAGACTTTTAACCCTGTGTTTATACACAGAAATGGGTGGAAGTCACAAAAATGTGATGCTTTTAAAGATGATGGAATTTTCTTGAATTTAGTTTACAGACTGAGGGCAAACTGTGAGGATTTGCTTCAATTTGCTAGTCCAAAGTGGGTGTCTCAGTTGTGGCAGACCATACAGGCTGGTGCTGTCCTGCACATGGTACAGACTGCCCAGTCCTTTTATACTGCTGATGTTTGTCCACTGGAAGCTCCCAGTTCACAGGTTTGGGAGCCTTGCTTGTTGACCTGCCACTCCTCTGTGCTTACAGAAACTCAGTTCAGAGCATTCAGCCAGCAGAGGAGTGGGACCAGAGCACACAGCATGGGAGAGAGAAGGTAGGAGCAGAACTGTCACTTACTTTGGGACAACAACTTTCCAAGTTTCTGCTTTTCGTTTCATGAAGTGAAGGAGAACCACTTTCAGAAGCTTTGTTTGCATCATGTTCATACAAAGCTTTACTATGAGGCTATAATCTGTATCGATGCAGAGGTGATGGAGCTCTGAACTGCCAATAGGTGGTTGGACAGGTTTGGCTTGGTGCAAAGATTTACACATAAATGTGCTGGGACTATAGCTGAGCAACACCACATCCATATGGCAATCCAGAACCTTTGATTCCTAATACACTATTTGAAAGTCTACATTGTATTTCTTCTTTTCATTATAGAGGTCACCGTTATCTCAATTAAACTTTGCTTTGTATTTTTTGGTTTTGGCTGTTTTGCTAGCTCGGTGATTTTGCAATTCATTTTCCTGTGAGAAAGCATGGATTCATAAATACAGGCTGGTAATGAATTCGTTAGAAATAATATGACAGCTATTGATAAAATTTTCACTGAAAGAAACCTTTAAGAGTAGAGATACAGACAGAAAGACAATAAGCAGAAGACACCAATGCCTCCTCTGGAAGGCCATACAGAAATCTGTTTTATAGCATAATCCCATGAGACTCTCCAGCAAGAGCAAAGGGAAAAAAAATAGCCCCAGTCAAACAGGAGCCAAGCAATAACTTCCCATGTCCTCTGGCAACTACAAGGCCATTCAGAGATCACTTTAAAAAAAGTGTTACCAGCTCAGTGCACAGAAAACGATGATGGTAATATGTTCTGCTGTGCTTGCTGCTGGTTACTGTACTGGTGACTCCAAGACAGCTTTTAAAAACTTTACCAAGTTAACCATATCCTTTCCCCTCAATATGCTCACCTTCAGGTAATTATTTTTTCCCAAATCTTCAGTCGCCTTCATTTATTTTTCCTCAGTTCAGGCATTTGACAAGCTGGAGCTTTCCATTAGGCTAACATGGAGTCACTCAGATCCTCAGATGGGTTTGAGTCAGCTGTTGGCACCTGGGGAAAGTTACTCTTTTTCTGATAGTTACAAATTTGTTTAAATTTTATTTTGCTAAGACATTGTTTAGTAGTAGATGCTCTTAATGATCTGTGTTTGAGGAAGAAAGGAGTACTCTGCGTGTGTACTCATGTAACACAACAAGGTACCAATTTGGCAAGAGCAAAAACACATAGAGATGAGTACCGAGGGCAGCCGGATTTGCTGGAGTAGCAAGCTATGGAGCATCATGGCTTTGTCTCTGGTTTGGCTGTGGTAGTCATGAACTTTTTTGGACTAGATGCATTAAAATCCCTGTGTCTACTATAGTCAGTGTATAATGAACAGAAGATAAACAGAACTGTCTCATGATATCTTTTTTTTTTCTTGCTGTCAGTCCTCTGGGGCAACAACAGTTTCTTTTCTATTTGGTGATAAAATTTAACATTTACCATCTACTCAAGATTCCTTAGGTGCAGAAACAGTATGAAAACATTATGGGACCCTTCTATCTTTTTTCAGGATCAGTGAATCCCATTGATTTTTGGTGGATCTCCATTGGTGGGCTTTCACCAAGAACAAATTTCAGCAACAGCATTTTCCCCTGAGTACCGTACTATTCCAGTCATTGCAGACAGAATAAAGAACTGGCAAAAGAACAAGGTTCAAAATAAAACTCTGGAAATTCTCTTGAAACATGAAAGAACTATGCTTCAAAATTCAAGTCTGAGGAGAGTACAATATGTGCACAGTGAAATGTTTGGAAGAAAAAAAAATTGAAGAAAGCAAACCCTAGTATTAAAATAAAGCAAGAAACACTTACTATGCATCAAGTTAACTGTAATCTAATAGCCTCAGTGAATTCATTTGCAATGCCATGTATAAACCCACACGTTAATCAGGAAAGATATGGGAGGAGGGAATTAGCAGTGTATGAGGATAACTACAAATTACATCATCACTGTAATCACATTTTTACATGATTACAAATTACATGATCACATGTGGTGCAGGTGACAGACAGGGAACAATCAAAACCTCCAAAGAGCAAGGAGAGAGCAAGGCATATTTAACAGTATGTTTTCAGCGACATGCATCAACTACACTCCACACTACCATCACCTGGAACAGCTTCCTGTGGATTCGCTCATTCCATGATCTTACAAGGTTTCCATGAATAGCATTTAAAACTACGATTATGGAAGCAGTGATGTTAATTCATCATTTCTACTTATCCGCTAGTCCATCAACCTGGACATGTCTTTGGTTTGGGAAGGGTAGTCTTCAAATGCTTGGAGATATGCAGAGAAGTTGGCCAGTTAGTATGTTACTTTCCTGTTGTAAAATTATTAAAAGCATTGAAACCAATCCCTATCAACTTCACTACATCTCTTCCCCCAAACAAGGTAGGCTATAAGATTATGCAATGAAGAGACCAGTTTTAGGCACCTTAACTCTAAAAATGGCTTGGTCTTGTTCACACTTCTTATACCAGTGGGTAACTTGTATCATTTGTTTTCAACATGGACTGCTTGACAGGCTTTGAATATGCCTGTGTTGATAGAACTGCAGTAGGTATCGGTCATTATTGACACCATCTGTTTACTTCAGTGCTAACATTTCCAGTGTGTTCTCATTAAAGATAAATGCTGAAGATGCATTCAAGCAGCTCTGCCAGATGAAAGATATTTTGCCTGGATACAAAGATTTTTTTCATACTGCTTCCTTTCTTACCCTTTGTGCAAACATGCAAGGTTCCCATACACTCAAAGGTAAAATTACTTCTTGATTAAATGAAGCAAAAGGGTCTATCAGTTGTTGGCACAGACACTGCATGCTTGACTTCCTATAACACTTGCTGGAATTAAACTATATATTAAGACATTCCATGATGTAGGCAGTTAAATTTTCTTCATGAGAAAAAATAAATCATATTTCATGGGAAATGAAACTTGTATAGAAAATGTGATCTGTATTTCTACAGGGTATTAATTATTAGCTGATAGAGTTTATGAGGAAGTACACATGTGAACAGCTTATGTGAAGGAGGAAAGCGAAGAATACAAGGATTATCCAATTATGATATGTGATAATACTCAAATTAACGTTGTGTGTTTTACTGTCTCTTCTATGATATGTAAACAATCAGCTAAACTGTTTTGAATCATTCACCAGCTCTCTGCAATTTACAGCTCCAACTTTATGAAACTTCCAAAACTAGAAGAAAGCAGAATGAAACTAAAAGCACAGTAGATTTTTCCAGTGGTTCCTCTCTTACACTATGTAATAATGAAAAAATACATATGAACATATAGAATTTGTTTGCCAGAATGAAACTGAGTTCTTAAGTTCCTTTGCCTTCCTGAATTTTATTTTGTTTTTCACAGAACCTTAAATGGCAGAAACATCGTTTGTAAGCTGACGATTCGTTAATGAGTGCACATACTTTACTTCCTTTTTTATTTATAGAAGTGTCACTGAAATGTCTCAGAAAAAGGACTGGAACTTACAGAGTTCTGGGTGATAAACATGCTCTGTTTAGATGAGTCAGTAGGGTGATCTATCTTTTAAATTACTACATAGAATAAAGATATGCAAGACTGGGTAAACATTTAAAGGATTTTGGACATGGTAGCACACACCTTTATGCAAGGTAATTTTGTTCATAACAAGGTATGATTCAGGATGTCAGAGTTCAGCCCCCCAACTCGATCAGGCGCTTGATCTATTTGCTTTGCTAAAATGACTCTGTGAGACTTTGACCAGCAGGTTTTGAAGAGTCAGTAAGTATTCAGTGCTCATAGAATTCTAAAGAATTCTAAAAAAACAGTTTTCAGAGCTCATATTTCACAGAAGTAATATTTTTATTGCTACTGCCAGTATAATTAGTATAGCACGCTATTTTTTTTTTCATATAGCTTTATCTGATAGTTCTAAATTTTATTTGGACGAGAGGAAATGGCCCTAAGTTGCGCCAGGGGAGATCTAGGTTAGAGATCAGGAAAAACTCCTTTACAGAGAGGGTTGTGAAGGACTGGAACAGGCTGCCCAGGGAGGTGGTAGAGGTTCCATCCCTGGAAAAGTTTAAAAGATGTGTAGATGTGGCACTGAGGGGCATGGTTTAGGGACCCTGGCAATGTAGGGTGAACAGTTGGACTCAAGGTTTTTAAAGGTCTCTTCCAAGCAGATGATTCTATGATTCCATGATTCTATGATTCTATGATTCCATGATTCTATTATTCTATGATTCTATGATTCTAGGACATGCTTTCACTCATTTTTATTAACATTATTTGCTATGCCATTCCCATTTTCTGGCCTTGTACTCTTCTTTCTGCAAAAACCCCTCTTACTCTGTTTATTCAAAGCCAAAAGGCAGCGCTTCTGTTCTTCAGCACATTTACTAGCCCAATGTGTAGCAAGATCGACCTGTCTTTTTTTTTTTTCCCACTGTGAAGTTCTTCAGGAGAATTAGACTGAAATTCACTCAATTATGCTCCATCTAGATCATGTTGAATGCACCAGAGTCCAAGTGTCTATGCAAATATAATTTGTGAAGTGTCAAGACAATAATGTTTGCAAAAGTAATGCTGTTATTTTCATTCTCTATTTTTGATGAATCAGATATTTAATGCCATGCTGTTGTACAGAATCATGTGTTGAAAGAAAATGAGTTAACCTACTTAGCATGGACCAGAAAAAGACCAGAAAAAAGGCACTGAAATTTTGGTCTCACATACATAGTCCATTTTGTCTTCATTTTGGTTTGCTTTCTCGAAAAGTTATAAGGATAAATAGAAAAGGCACTTTTTGGAAAATCTTTCCTGTAATCACCATTATTAAATATTAAAATAAATAATATTCACTGAAAGAGCAATAGAAATTAAGTACTGGTAGTACTTTAAAAATATTTCCTCATACTTTCAAAACTGAAGTGGTGTTAAGGAACCAGTAGAACCCAAAATTGTAATATTAAATCAAAATAAAAATGAATGGGTTTCTAGATTAATTGCAGAAATTGTGCAGGCACTTGGTGTGTGGAAAATATGGTCAGAAGTATATAAAACAGAAGGTAATATACGTGGAGAAAAGCTAGAAATATTGAAGTGGGTGTAGCCAATATCTACAAGAATAAAACAAAGTTAGTATTTTAAATTAATTACTGATTTTTGTTTAGGAGAAATCATAATTTACAGAGGTCTAAGGAAATTTGGAGTCACCAAAACCAATGCTACAAACAAAGAGATGAAACGTCTGCTTTCCTACTGTAACTCTGTTGCTGACACAGGGTATGGTTTTAGTCAATTCATTTATATTTCCTTGGGCTAGTCACTAGTTTTATTTGATGCAAATGGAAATGAAATTTGTTTATTCCATGAAAGTTCACTAGCGAAGGGATCTGTACGCTCAGGAAAACTGAAAAACGCTGTGACAAAGAATGATAAAGATATTAAGATGAGCTTCTGGGCACTTGATTTTTAGATCTATCTTTATTCGTACCTCTTATGTCACTTTAGTTATTTTACATTTTTTTTGGCTTTATTTTCTCCTACCATTTGGCTCCAGAATTGTTCTTTGCCATCTGCAAAAGCTTTGCAACCATTACTATAAGAACCAGAACAGAACAGAAAAGTACAGGAAAACCTAGTGATGGTTGCTGCGTGCAGGCAGTACCTTAATCTTGTGATGCAGCATATGCAATATTGCCAATTACAATGAGGCTCTGGGAGCGCCACTTGTTGGGGATCAGTACAACCTACTGTGGAGGTACAGATTTCCATCCTCCCTTTCTTCACCTTCTCCTCTTGGCTGATGAATCAAAATTAGCCAACATTAGCAAAATGTCCTCATTCCACCGTTTGCACAAAGGCATTGAAATGTGCTAGAAAGTGCTCACCTAAGCTGCTAGACCTGCTGTGGTAGTAACTGCAGGGAAAGAAATGGGGCTAAGCTCCTCACTAAAAGAGGGCTGATGGCCGCTTTGTCAGCAAACACATCTGTGGCTGGGGGAGGATACATGTCCACGACCCCAGCTAAATGGAGTTGGGCAAAAAGCCTACACTGATTCCTAAAACTGTTCAGCAGCTCAATCTAGGGCACCTTCATTTTGCAGGACAGCCTGTTAGAAGCAAATTTAAGAGTCACAACCAGTGGCTTATTTTGTATTTCTCTACTGTCTCCTACTAAAGTCATCTAGCCTCTGCTTGACATACTGGTGAAATTAAATATGTGTGTCCAGAACAGGATATGTCACTTGCCTAATAAAGGTAAGGTTAGGAAAAGACTGCCTTAAAAAAGCATCTTCCAGAGGCTGAGCTGTCAAACACAGCACCTGCAGTAAACAGAAAGAGATGTCATTTTTTTCAGTTGATATAGGTCTCAGTTTATCTCTTTC
>NW_010412101.1:55398-57529 GCF_000710305.1 Buceros rhinoceros silvestris | reverse complement strand
TTTTATTACTGTTCTTTCTTCATGCTAAAGCATTTTATGTCACTGAGATGAAATTTGGCAAAAAGTGCTCAAATTAGATGCCATTCTAACCTTCCAAGCATTGTAAAAGATGTTAGATGGTTCGTAATATCCAAATCTCTTTGGCACGAAGCCCAAAGATATGCAAGCAGGTCATGTCTTTAAATACTTGTCCATCTTGGAAAGCTGTTTAAGTTATTTGTAGAACAGCACATTTTTGCAGAATAGATACACGCCTTATTTAATTGAGCAGAGATGTAAGTACATTCAGCCTGGCAGGCTTTCCCTGCAGATGCCTGTACTGTGTACAATATTGCACTCTGCGGACATGCAAATTTTTTTCACAGCTGCTCAAACATTACCTTGAAGCATCAAAATGATCTGGGCAATTAAGTTATAAGAAAAAAAATAACTTACATTCATTAAAGATCTGTATCCTTTAATATTTTGAATTTTCATCACAGGTTAAATGTGATAGAAATGCGAGACTGAAAATCCAAATATTTAAATAAAGACTTTTTAAAGATTGTAAGCACATTATAATCATTATCCTGAATTAAAAATGGCCAAATGAAATAAATGTTTTCTAAGAGAAAGAGTAGCAAAATTGGTAATCTAAGGAAAGCTTACTTTCTGATTTTTCGTGTTACCTACTGAATTATTTATCAAAGTAACCTATTTAAACACAAGTATCAATAAAAAAAAATTCTATATCACAATAAGAATCTATGACCTGCAATTCAGAGGAGCTACACTCAGACAGTGCTATTAGGTCTAAGTGATGTGAATAAACCTGATAGTGATCACTGTAATTCAATACTCTGAAGTTTCTTAATGCAAGCATTCTAGGTTTTTTTCAGGCAATGTGTCCTGGAAACTCTCCACCCTACAGATGCCATTAAACTTACTTTACCAGCAGATCAAGCACAGGCTGACCAAGAGTTCCACAGAAAATTTGTAGCAAACAAGACTAGAAACCAGCTCTTGGCCCAAACTAGAGATGCACTTTGATTTCTCTATTTCTTCCTTTCTGTGGAAGCAGCAAAATGCAGCTGGTCTGTCATTGCTCATAAAGAATAGATCTATTATATATACAATGAAATAGGAAGTCCAGAAAATTAAAGAAATCTCCAAAACTATAGTAGCAAACCCTGTATTTCTCAAGGAAAATATTACTGTCTTTTTCCAGTAAATGTAGTCTACTTCTATTTGACAGTAAATCTGTAAATATCTACTATGCTACGGCACTTTAACTTTTTGTGGGAATTACCTACTATCAGTTTGCTGAGATATTCATAGCATTAAAACTGTCCCACCCTCTGGTAGTTATCCCAACTGGGAAGCCAGGTACTGAGCAGACATAGAGGCTGTTGCCACCAGTTGTCATCTTTCTTGATGCAAAGCCCTGTTGTTTGAGCAGTCTCAGAGTCAAAAAGGCTTGTCCTCCCATTGCTTGTGATTGTTTTGGTTTTTGCACACAACTGATAAAAAAAAAAAAAAGAGCTTCCACTGATGGCATTCTTCCAGTTGTAATCTGAAAGAGACAGCTTCTGTCTGTCTTCATTATCCAAGCAGAAAACAGTGTTGTCTTCTCTGGCCCAGGCTGAAGTTTGCTGAAGAGAAGAGTTGGAGTTTGCTAAAGAGAAGAGTTGGAACTAAACAAAAACTGGGGATTTCAGAAAAATCTCAGTACAATAGCATGATTGTTAAGTTCCCTTAAAGTTTTCCACTGGAAGTTAAAAGAGAGACTGAACAGAGCCATTGCAAATTAGATTACTATACTATAATTGCCATACTAATAAACTTATTCAACCACTATATATTAATTTTTATATATATTAGAAATGCTATATAATAGATTATCTGTATTAAAATCACAGTTGTTTATACACTTGCTTAATTTTCCTCTCCAGAAACTAGTGATCAGCAACTGGTGTCCTATTCACGGTATCCACTATTGTAACTGTAATTTCTCTCCAAGAAGTGATGTCAGAACTTAGTGATGCGGGATAGCATAACTGCAAGGTTTTATATTCTCTGGTATGTATGTGCTATTCAGTAGACATTTTGCTACTCTTAAAATTTTAGCAGTTTTCCTTTTTTTTCTTTTTTA
>NW_010412101.1:22132-55329 GCF_000710305.1 Buceros rhinoceros silvestris | reverse complement strand
GGTCGTTAAGAAAACAGCCAGCTGAAACTCAGCATCGTAGTAAACGGAGCCGGGATTTCACAAACATCCTGGCTGCTCAGAAAGAGTCCTTTTTTTTATTCCTTTTTTTTTTTTTTAATGTGACTATTTTACATTGCTAGTGAATCCCTCCTCCATCTTATACTGCATGCGGTGTAACCTACAGTGTGGTAGAGACACATATCTACTGATTTTACTTTGCACAATAACTGCCACATCATAACAGTTCAGCAGAAACTAATTAAGCAACAGGGACCTCCACGTCAGAGAAACATAGATTTGCAGTTGTAAAGATCTATCACTCAGTCTGTTTTATCTTCCTGTCAGAGCAAGACTTTTCCATGCAATATATCTTCTTTTGTTCACCGTGCTTCAAATTGTGGTAAAAGACTGGTGCTTTCACATCTTGCCCCAAAAGAGCGCACCACAGCATAATAAATCTCATTTACATGGAGCTTTTCCTGTAATATTATACTTCTGTAGATGCATGCAATGTTTTCTATTTATAATTTCTTGTTCTGTCTGAAGGAAGCCCTCCTCTTCAGCACTGAGCTTTAGCTATTAGAAGACAGCCTTGTCTTGACACACATCTCCTACTGAGTCAAGCAGCAGTTGTGATGGGCCTCCACAGAAGGCTTTTTCAAACTGAAATTCGTTTTGAATGTAAAAGGTAATTAGCCCAGCTACTACAAATATGTTTTAACAGAAACTGGATGGACTGGACAGTTTCATCATGAGATTGCATGGCTGCCACTTTTCCTCACATCTTCAATCTCTTAGGAAGCATTGCTTAATGCAATGCATTTGATGCTTTTTAGGACAATCAACCCATATCTCACTGTTACAAAATCTACAGCTTAAAGAACCACAACCCTATGCCTTTCCTAACATTTGATCAAAAATTAAGGATGGGAAGACAGAAGAGCTTGTGGAAAATAGAAACATTTTAATAGGAATTATTAGCAATAGTGAAGACCCTGAAACAAGAAAAGGATAGTTTGCTTCTTCAGAAAAGACCTGAGTGAGGAAGAAGGAGGAGTCTTCAAGCCATAAAATTTCTTCAGAGGTGAAAGGAGGTGATGCAGTGCTCAGCTGAGGCTCAGCTGAGTTCTTTAGTTTTGAATTTGTAACAGAAGCTGAACAGGGATGATTGACCCTGATTTCCAACTTAGGCATAAAAGTTATATGTTATCTCTGATTAAACTGCAGAATGAGTGCAGCTGTGATGAGCGATGTGAAATAAGTCAAGTGACAACTCCTAACTAGAAAAGGAGAAGTTACTGTATTTTAGGCTTTAGTAATAGCAAAAGAAAGGACTTTGCAGCTTTAAGTCAGTCCCTTAGCCTGAGTTTATTGCCTTAATAAACTGCAGTATACTTCTCAGAAGGAGAGATTGATTTTTGAAGAAAAACTGTTTAAGAGACATCATACTGTTCCTATGCATAGATACTGTGTTCCTATGGATTATTTCTGATCTCAGGATTTTTATTATTTGGTTAATGTAACTCTGACATTAATTTCTGAGAAAGACGTTATGAATGATTGAGTGTGTCAGCAAATGTCAACTGCTTTTTTGACATATGGCCAGAATGTTTTGTAGAGTTTCCAACATCTGTTTATGAAAACTGAATCACTTTGGTTAGCAGGGTTGAAAGAGGCCATCCTCCAGTTGGGATTTTATTCTGCTGTTGGTGTATTCTGTTATAATTCATAACTTCGGCACTAACAAATTTGAAGTATCTGTCCTGATGATTTATAGGAGACTCCAAGGCACATCTTTTGATGTTCAACAGCATACTCTCTTCTTCTGTGTTTTACTAGTCAATTTACTAAGAAAGGTGAGTTCTGTCTGAGTATACTGCACAATCTGTTTAGCTTTGAAGAACACGGAATCGTTCTGGTTGGAAGAGATCTTTAGGATCATCAAGTCCAATCATTAACACAGCGAGGTTAATGAATTGCTTCATTTGAATTGCTTTAAATCAAAATGTGGGTGGTTTAAAAACTTGCTGTTTCTTAAAAAAAAAAAAAAGAAAGAAAGAAATGCTCCCTTTCTGATATACCTCGTATCAGTACAAACAAATATTACAAGTGATAAAAATGTATGTAATATTCATTATAGGAGGAGTAATGTTTTTGATAGATAATGAGCTTTGTCTTTTCCCTGGTTCATCCTAAATGTTTTTCATGATTTGTGGGATTTTTTTTCAAGGATATAATTCTCTATCTGCTACCTGTTAGGTACTGGGGCTAGGGAAACCTATCAGGTGAGGGAGAAACAAGAATTTATTCGGAACACCTTCAGTGCTGATACTTAACCTTGTTATAACCTTTAGTAACCACAAGCTGCTCTGTTGTTGTCACGTCTTTCTGAGCTTACCTGGCTAAATCTTCCTTCTGCGTTTAAACTTCTTGGTAAAGCAGCATCTTTCTTGCAAAGTCCTTCTTAAGGCTGAACAGCAACTAACCAAGAAACTGCCTCGCTATCCTGCTATCTTAAGGCATGGCTGCTGCTGCTTTGATTTCACCTCACAAACACACATGTGTGACATAAATAGGAAAAGGAAAACATAATTCAGCGTAAGAATCATTTGACCTGATGTTTACAACTTAAAAGGAAAAATAAAAGCAAGGCAAATTCATTGGTGTTTCAGAATATTGTAGGGGATACCAGGAATGATATGGCAAGTCTCTTACAGACAGATTATTCTGCGTCTCCTGAAATTTGTTGTATCTCACATGCTTGTGAGGATCTCTGCTGGCATTATTTAATAAAACAATGTTTCCAGATCAATGAGCTGAGAACGTTTTGGAACCACATTGCTGTGAAAACAAATGCAGGGATCCACACACTTAGATAGAAAAAAAAAACCTCACTACATTAAAAAAATTTAATTTGCACTATGCAGAGACCTTAGGGGAGGGAGACAAGTCATGATCTTTGAATGTTTAGGGTTGAGGATATTGAATTATTCCACCTATTTTGAGCTTACTCATAGTCCCGTGTCCTGCAGGTCTCAAGGCAATGATGCTAAAATGCCAGAAGGTATGGCACTAGATAAAAACCGCAAAACTTATGCAACTGAGTTTTGTTAGCACACTTGTGACGTCTTTTGACTTCACCTCAGTTATAACAGGAGCTGAAACATTAAGCTTGCAGAAGAGCTCAGAAAAGTCCTACACTGATCTTGGGAACAGCAAGTGGTGGTGCCAATGGTGGCAAAGAATGTTGGTTCTTTTTTTTTCTTAAACATTGCTTCTCCAACTGTCATTTTCACTTGAAATACTTTTTGCCTTCAAGGAGGTCCTCCAGGATTTTTTCTTCTTCCTTGTCTCACCACGGTGACTCGAGTGAGAAAGAATTTAGCATGCAGTTTAGCTACTATGTTTTTATCAAGAGGCTTTTCCAGACAGAAAACAAGACAAAAAGTGAAATTGCTTAGTTTAGCATAGATTAGGGCCTTCTGGTACTTCATATGTATATAGACGAATTATTAACCTTGGGGGAAAAGTAGCAGTGTTCATACTAACAACTTTTTAGAGTGTTTGAATTTTTTCCTAGCGCACATTGCCCACTGGGGAGCCATTACAATGATAATAATAAAGAGCTTGCTAATTCCTATGACTTCTTGCTTTATTGTCATAACCTCTCCAGCGTACATACGGTGCCTCCTATTCTAAGTAACCATAGCAATCATTTGCTGTAGAGGCTATGATACTGTTACACTGCAAAACGCTGCTACTTCGTTATACAATGCTAATCCCTTGTTATTATTGCTGTGCTAATGTTCATCTGAATTTAGAATAAAATCTTCAGCACCTCTCAGATGGTGTTTGTGCACCTTGATTTCTATGTAGACTAAATTTAAACAGACTAGTAGCCTTCTGGTTGGTTGGATTTTTTCAAAAATCTTCCCATGGGGAAGATGTTTGCCAGATTCTTCAAAAAGAGGATGCCTCTGGTCTGAAAAAAAATGAGGATTCTGGGAGACAGTGTACATGAAAGGTACAATATTGATTGCAATGTGGGATCTATTTCTGAAGAAAGCTTTGTTCAGGAAACATTTAGTATTAAAATAAAAATATTTATTTAATATTTCAATAGATTTTCATTTAAAGAAAGTTATTTCTTTTACTTGAGATAAATGTATCAGCATAATTTAAAAAAATAAATCCTTTCCTACTTTACCTATTACTCATTCTATTTTCTAAAATTTAAATAAAATAATTAATGTAGTATCTGTTGACCTTTAAAATTTTTTGAACCTGTTATCTACCAGAAACAGTAGTTTTTAATATGAGTAGGTAGTTTAAACTGTTGGAAGAGCTAAACCAACTTTTTACAGCCATAGTATCTTTCATACAGACTTGCTTTAAAGGCAGAATTTTTTTTCCATGTCAGTTCATTAAAATATTTGAAGTACAGCATTGTCTGAGGAACTGGTATGGCTATAAATGAGGAGTGAGATCTAGTGAGGAGTAGTCCTGTAGTTCAGAATAATTTAGAGCCTAGAAAGATAACTCACTAAATAAAATAGTGCTTCCTTTTTTTAGAATAGGCATTTCACTTTTTTTTTTTTCCAGTAATATGATGTTTACAGAAAGGTCAAATTCTTCTTAAATTGTAAGCTTGAATTGCAAACTGAAAATTCTATTTTTTAGACATTTCTGATTAAAGTTTCAGATAAAGTTTGATACAAATCACAAGTAAATAGGAATAGTCGACTAAATAAATGTAAGTTAGCCTTTGCTAATATATAACTACTCCAAATAAATACATACATACTTCGTTGCATATAGCTATAGGACAGTCACCTTTTGAGAAAAAGCAAACTCCCTTTTGTTGCTTGCTGATTCTCTTTTGTACTGTTTCATCTTGTTTCAAGTCAGTTTAAGGTTAAGATTCGCATCCAAAGTTACTTCCAATGTAAGCGAAACCAAATTGAAGATTGCTGGTCATTCAGGAAAAAGAAAGAAAATATATAATAAGCTTATGTACACTAGACAGTATTTTCAAGGGAGGAAAATAAAGATAGCACAGATCCTCCAAGGTGACTCTGCTTCTGAATAGGTGGCAAGTTGTTATTTCCTCCATGTCACGGCTGGACTGCCTGCTGAGGGAGGGCACGACTTGTGACGAAGAAGGGCTTTCTGACAGGAACCTGATGCACCATTCAGTTGAAAAAGCTGCTGGGAAAAGATTATCAAAGCATAATGCACTTATGAAGTGTAGCATTTTAAGCACAGCCCTGAAACATCCCTTCCCCCATGTCGTTTTAAGAGGAAAACGTATCTCAAGAGAAAAAGAGGGAATGTCATAATATCTTGCCTGTCAGGTAATAGTGCACAGATGAAGAATCTTTCATAAGGTGTACTCAGGAGGACAGAGAGAGAAATTTTACTGGGTTCTAAACACAGAGCTGTCAATCCCTCCATTAGCTGGAATATCAAGATGTGTTTATATCCACATGGGGAAAACTTCAGTCGGTGATTGAATCTGAAAAGCCTTCAACAATTTAAGCTACTGAGTGAGGCTTGATTATACTCCACTTTGACCCAGGTGTTCTCCAAACACAGAAAGTTGTCTGTGTGCAGATGGTCATCCACTCACTGAAATGTCACATACCTTGGCAGCACTGGATTGTTTACAGGGTCTTTTTCTACCACGGACCATGTGTCAATGCAAATGTTTAGTTCATACCACACAGAGCACACAGACTCTCTCGTTCCACATCAGTAGCCTTATTTGCCCCTTCAACTAGCAAGTGGAAGAGAGTGTCTGTTTTTTGAAGCAGAACTGGTCTATAATAATTTACAGAGATCTAAATTGAGCAGTAAATCAGGAAGGAAAAAAGTCCAAGTGAGTGGATTTCCTTTAAAAGGCTGAGAGAAAATTGCATTTTTTCTTTTCCTCTTTTGGCATTGTGTCTAAAATAAACTTTCATTAAAGCCTACTTTGTCTGCAGTCCAGCTACAGTGATTTAGATAAATGCCTCAAGAATAGTGCAGCCACAATATGCAAGGAAGTGGTATCAGATCACAGTGACAGAATAAAACAAAATGTAAAATGATTAAGCCCTTTCGAACCCCACAGGTTATCAGTTGTAAAAAAAAATCTGATGCAGATGTAATGCTGACATTTTTCAGTCAAAACCAGGGTACTTGACATTAGCACGATCCAGTTCCTGGCACTACCATGAATCATCAGAGCCGTAGTTTAAGTGCCTCATGTAGAAGCTCTCCCAAGTGAGCTGGGGTCTCAAGACAGATTTCATCTCCCATGAGCTACCAGTGTCAAGGCATCATGCCTGTTTGGGAAGATTCATGGGGATATAACTTGTAACTCGCTTTCCATTGTGAAAAATATTTTGGAAAAGAACAACTAATTCCTCAAAATGACATTCAGGGTTAGAACAATTTTATTTTCAATAAAAATAATGACCCATGCTAAAAGAGGTGCTGTTAGTCATTTAGAATATATTTACACTAAAACTCCAATGTAACATTAAAAAATATACAACTAGTAAGAGAATTTAGACCAATTAATAAATTAAGCAGTAGAGAGTTGCTCAATTTACCCGTGCAAGTTTCTAGCTGATTAGAATTAGTTTGTTCTATGCTGCTATGTATGAAAAACACACTTCATAGAACAGTACAGGATTTGAAGGTTTCCCTTACCAGAGCAGTCAAAAGCAAGAAGCCCCAAACCTTCTTAAACATTAGTGAAGAATTCATGATTTAGTCATTACCTGGGCCATGGAAAGCTTTAATATTTCCAGTCTTCCATTCCTCCAACTTTGAATCCTAATTTTAATCCCTGAACATTTGGGACACCATTTAAAAGATCAGTGTGTAATGAGGACAATCCATCATCTTCTTGTCCACTTCAGCTGTAATGCTGTTGAGATCTACATAGTAATAATGGATTTTTTAGACAATCAATAGCTTGGATACACACATTTTAGGCTGCAAGAATAAGGTATCTGAGAAATGGGAAAGAATAGCTAAACAAAATGGTCTGGCAGATGAATGATGCAGCTGACAAGAGGAAGAATTTGAAAATGTTATGGATCAATATTCCAACTGCAATTTTAAAAGCATACAAGATAACATTTCCCAAATATAAGTAAATATCACTCAGACTCGGTGTAAAGTGAACACTTTTCTTTTTAACACATTGAAGGACGGATGTCACAGTATGGAATTGCAATTCAGTACTACATCCTGGAGAATAAAGACTTCCATTTATAAGAAAAATAACTAGCTTTTCCAGGAACAGAACAATTTTGAATGCCTGCAATACACCGACATTCAGGTGCTCTCCATCAGATTTCCTCTTTTAGTGCAAGGAAATTGCCAGCTGATTAAAAGCATGCACTGATCATGTGTATGATCACCATCAAAGGTGATTTCATGAAGTGGAAAGACTAGATCTCTAGGTGGCCCTAAAGCAAGCCCTGCCTTTGCAGCCTCTTATGTATTTCTAAGGAAAATGGTGCCAAGGACAATCCCCAGTGCTGCAGCAGCTGATTATCCATACTGCTAACTGATATTGTGCTCCTCAGCACAGATTTGGCTATGCTAGTCAGCATTCATACAGACAACACAATGGCCTGGTTTGAGGAGCAACACACAAGGGACAATTCCTGTTGTAGGGACAAGACTGCACCAGCTTTAGGTCCCTTTACTATGTGCTGTTCTTCAACAGTTTCTCTATGCATTTTGTACCCTCGTCTCTGTAAAATTCCATCAGCAGTTCAGTCTGTGATCCAAGGACTACTGCCATACAAGAGACCTTCATAGTCACGGCTTTCTTTTATTGAAACAACTATTATTAAGGTGAAAGAAAGTACGTATGGTAATGTTATGCAACATATAGCATGTAAAAACACAAAGAAGTCACCCAATTTTTGAGACAAGAGATGAACAGCTCAAAAAGAGAGAAAATGTTTACATGAAAACATATAGAAAAATAAGAAAAAACAGCAGGGAAGTAGGAGTCATTAATTAAGCAATTAATTAATTGGCTGGTTATTCTGGTTTTGTTAATTTTTTTCCTAATAGCTAGTATGGGGCCATGTTTTGAACTTGTGCTGGAAACAGTGCTGATAACACAAAGATGGTTTAGTTATTGCTGAGCAGTGCTTATACAGAGCCAAGGTCTTTTCTGCTTCTCCCCCCACCCCACCCCACCAGTGAATGGGCTGGGAGTGCCCAAGAAGTTCAGAGGTGACACAGCCGGGACAGCTGACCCCAACTGACCAATGGGATATTCCATACCATATGACATCATGCTCAGCATATAGAGCTGGGGGAAGAAAAAGAAAGAGGGGAACATTCGGAGTGATGGTGTTTGTCTTCCCAATTAACTATCATGCGTTGATGGAGCCCTCCTCTCCTGGCGATGGCTGAACACCTGCTTGACAGTGGCAAGTGGTAAACAAATACCTTCTTTTGCTTGGCTTGAGTGCACGGCTTTTGCTTTACCTGTTACACTGTCTTTATTGCAACACACAAGTTTTCTCACTCTTACCCTTTGGATTCTCTCTCCCATCCCAGTGGGATGGGGGAAGTGAGTGAGTGTCTGGAGAGAGGATTAGCTGCCAGCTTGGGTTAAACCACAACACTGGTAAAGCCTCATCAGTCATTTCATCAGGTGGTGATGAGCATATTAATATTTAGCCTAGTAGCTTGTTATTCACAGTTAGCTACTATGTGCATTAGCGAATTTAAAAACTTTGCTGTCCTCATTTGGACATACACTTTCTGCAGAGACTGCTTTGTAGTATGAATTGCCCAAATTCTTTTCACAGAGAGGGAAGTTAGTTCTCTACACACACATGCACATACACACACTGAGTGTTTCAGGGTCATATGATCATGTGATACAGACCCTCAGTTTTGTGCTATGAAAACATCACTCTGAACTGAAAAAGAAATGAACGCACACACACATGCACGCACGTGCACACACACTCACGTATATACAAATACTGTCTTAAGGATGTAACACACTGAATGGGGCCAGAAGGGTCAGGTGATCTGCAGTTAGCCTGACAAAATCAATCTAGCTGCAAGAAAACAGGTCCTTGGGCACGTTTATTTAGCAGAAAGCACAGTTATAGTGACCATCTGCTGCTTGTCTGTCAGTATGTATGAAACTAGCTAATAATTTCACTTCCATTCTTAAAGTAAGGTTGAATGAGCACCAAGAGTAAATTTTTTCAGGTCTCTGAAGCTTCAGTTTGGTGGAGTTTGTGACCTCTGGAAAGAGTAAAAGAAAATCTGCTGAGTTGTGCAGGTAGCATATTTTCAAATATATAATTTACTGTTTAATAAATAAGGAGAGGTTAAAGGAAGATTCATGGCTTAAGCAACTTCACGGGCAATAAAAGAGAACTTAACTTCAAACCCCTCTACGATTTCTCTCTTGCTCAATTATACAACCTTCCCAGCAAAACTCCATTTTTACCTTGGTTATTTAATGATACAGGCTATGTAAGGATTTTCTTTTTCTTTTTTTTTTTAATGAGCCATTACCTTTTAAAGTGTAGAGAGATTATCTGAAATCAGTTACATACTTACAATAAATTACTATATTGATGTCTTACACAACTAAACCCTTATTTTATTAATAATACTATGAATATGCTTCTGTATTACTAACTGCTATTACTGATTGCTAACAAGCTAGCTGTAAAGCTAGGCTGTCTTCTAAAAGTGTTGTGGTGGGCATGGTCAAACGTCTACACTGGTAATAGGCACTGTACAATCTGCCAAAAGTAGAGAGTTTCTTACACAGAGCACTAAAACGAATGCAGAGAGTTCAATATCAAGCACTCAGAAGTTTGGCATGCCAAAATGAAGATTACTTCTGTAGTCTTTATTCAGCAGTTCTGTCAGAAAGAGAGGTTGCAGTGACCTGGCTAAGTTTTCTGAAGTACGACACCCTTTTATACTGCTCAATCCTGGACACATTGCTTTTATAACTCACAAAGAGGTTTTCTAGGTTTTTATTATTGGCTAACCTGTAAAAATCTAGGAGACACTAAAGTAAATATTAAGTTCAAGGCCCTAAGGAGAAGCTCCTTGCTGAGGAGAAACTGTCTACACAGTAAAATAGGACAGTATTTAAGCCACGTGATCTCTGCAGTTCTAATGGCATAGGATGCAATGAAGCCCAGATATACCCAAGAGTAGCAAGGCTACAAAGTGTGAGTGGAAAGACTGTTGGCTAACATTTAACAGCATCGTTTGGTGATAATTACGGATGAACTGTGAACGTAAATCCTGGCTGTCTTGGAGTCTACTCAATCCATTTTCTGTCAGTCATAAATTTCAGGCCAGAGCTCATATATCAGCAAACTCATTTGAATGGTCCTTCACTGTATCATTTAGCATCTGTTGACTCTGTGCATCAATCATTAAGGTAAGCATCTTTTGCTGCAGTTGTAGTAAAAGCTATTTTTCAGGTTTGAAAGAAAGTCAGTAGCAAGGCTACCTAGTATTGTAACAATCTTCTTATATAACCTTTTAAGCCAAAAACCTTGATTAAAGAGATGGTCACCCTTTAGGACACAGAAACAACACTTAAACTGCTTGTCATTACAAATGGTCTGAATATCAAGTGCTGAGTAGTTCTGAACTACTGATCTCAGGCCAGATGGTATAAACCCAGACTCATTTGTACTCTAGCTACTTAGAAAAGCTCAGGATCTGACCTCCCTGTTTTGCAAGTATTTATTTAAATGAATAACGATAAACTTATTTACTCAAGCATATTGCAGTTTGCTGCAGTCTGTAAGCAGAGGTAAAAACAAAAAACTTTTGCCTTTTATTTGTAAACCTGGGAAGGTGTGTGTATTAGAAAAGATAAACTTGGACTTTAACTTCCAACATAGATGTCCAAGTACCATCATATGACTGAATACCTTCCTAGTTTTTATGCAGCAGTTTTAACTTCTACCATTTTTTGAAGTTGTTCCTTTGAATAAATAACAAGCCCAAAACTGCACAGAAGGAAAAGTGCAGCTTCCTCAATCTGCATGGGGATTAGCAGGTAGAAAAGAAAATTAATGCATTTTTCATATAGGATCTGTAAATCATAGAAGAATTAAAGGTAGATAATTTTTGGCATTCATGCTTAACTGATAATTTTCTGTTAAGCAAGTTAGGCAAGCAGCAGATGAGAGAGAGAGAGATGAATCAAGATCAAAGAATATTCTGACTTCCAGAAGATTCCTGGGCAGTGAAGGTAAGGTTAGCACACATATATACTGTAGACCTGATGCTGCTCTTGCTCTTTTGCAGTTCCTGTGATGTTAGATCCAGGCTGTTTATAGACATGAACAAAATAGAACTTGGGTTATTTTTTTGAGAGGTATTCTTTTTTTCACAGATACCAAGACAGCATCTTTCTTCCTGAGTAAGAAAAAAAAATAATGTTGCCCACATTGTATGGTTCAAGAAAGCAGCCTCAGAAAAACCAAACCCAACCAAAAAACACCCTTCAAATGTTATTGATTGTTGCCTTAGTGAATCAGAGTAATTCTACCTGCACCTTTCTTCAGCTTGCTTTATCATATGATTCCAAACAGAGATAGGCTGAAGTCAATCCTGGATGTTAGATTCAGATTCAAAACCCAATATAACACCGTGATGGAATCACAATAATTTTTTTCCAAAAGCCAATATATATTTTGATGAGGGCAACCTATCAACTTTTGACACGGCAGTTTATGAGCTTCCATGAAGATATTTAGATCAACCAGCTTGGCTACAGCTACAACAGTGAGGCCCAATGGCATTTAAGCACATGTGTTTTCATTCTGGAATAAGATTGCTTTTATGTTTCCAGTTTGAACTGGAAAAAAAACTGTGGCAAAATCTTAAATTTGCAGTATCATTAAAAAGAAAAGGAAAAATAAAAAAAACCTTTAAACCTAGATCAGCTGTTTGTAAAATCAACAAAACTAGTTAAGGAACTTGTGTTTTGACACAATGGCTTTGACTTCAAATGCATAAAAAGATTTTTTGTGTTCTGTACTTATGAAGAAGACTATGCTTTTCTGCTATGTCTTGATGAGATCAAGAGCATAGTTTGTAACCTATGAGCATGAGGAGAGGATCTAGTAACCACTACTAGCTCAAATGTTGCTTTTCTGATTTCACACTGATGTGAATTTTTAAAGTTATGGAAACAAAAACTGCAGTTGTGTTTAAATGAGCCCATGTTTAACTGATTGTACTCTTGAAGTTATCTCATTCTCCAAGAAAATTCATCATCTCTGGACAGAATTATCACTTCAAATCTCTTCTGGAACATAGATACATCCAAAAAATAACAGTTTTGCCACATACTTCCATTATATGCTCACTGACTGGCAATTTGCTTACAATCTGCTCTTACCATCTGAATCTTGTTAAGGTCGAAATTTTTTGGTCAGTGAAAGATGGTTTTACTTTCCCAACACAGAACAAATAATCTGTCAAGCAGCTATTCTTAAAAACCACAAGACTCTTTATGAAGGTTAAACAAAACACTCCACATAAAGCATGGCTTTTCTTTTTGCATCACATTCAGTTCCCTAAATATAATGTAGCTGGATCAAATCCTTTATTTCAATTAACATGCTTTACTTCCTATTAGATGCTGTTCTATCAAACCAAAATTGTCTTTGTCAATTTTTCTATTCTATTAAATAGATCCTGAGATAAAATGTCTCCTACGTTCCACATCTCACATGTAGAGACTGCAGACCACACCGCTGTCTGCAGCCTTGTCAAGCGCTTGACAAGTGAATCAGGCATCAGAGTAAAATAAAGACTGTCTACTTTTCAGCTGAAAATCTCAGAGCAGACATGTTGGGCTTTGTTCTTCACATTTGCAAAACTGATTCTGACAGTTACTAATCATTTATACAGTTCGAAGGAAAGAACCAAGTGCTACACTCCTTGCCCAGTGTGAGCAACAGCATGTGACAAAGGAGTCAGTGGACGCTATAGCACAAGTCACCCATGAATGCAAAACATTCGCTGTGAGTGAATAAGATAAACAGTTAAAACCTTTATGGCACGGAGGGCTTTGGTTGAAATATAAGTATGGGGAGGCCTGGCAAATTCACTATATCACACTTCCATGAACACACCAGAGTAAATGTCATGTGGTTACTATGGTGGAAGCCACTACTGGGTGGCTGGAAACATATGCTGTTCCCCATGCAAAAGTTGTGGTGACACAGACCCTAGAAGTAATTGACTCAGACAATAGGACTCATTTTCAAAAGAACCTCATAGACACCTGGAACAAAGAGCACGGCATTGGGTGGGTATGTCACATGCCCTATCATGCACCTCCCTCTGGGAAAATCAAACAATACAATGGACTGCTAAAGACTACACTAAGAGCAATAGGGCTCAGGACCTTCAAACAGTGGGATGGGATATACAACTAGTGAAAAGCCACCTGGTTAATTAACACTAGAGGATCTGCCAATCGAGCTGGTCCTGCCTAGTTGAAACTCCCACACGCTGTAGAGGGGGATAAAGTCCCTATAGTGCACATGAAGAATATATTAGGGAAGGCAGTTACGTTTAGCCCTGCCTCAGGAAAAGGCAAACCCATTCATGGTGTTGCTTTTGATCAAGGACCTGGGTGCACTTGGCAGGTGATGCAAGAGGATAGGGAAATCCGATATGTACCTCAAAAGAATTTTATTTTGGGTGAAAACAGCCGGTGAATTAAACTGTGTGATATTAAATAGTAAGTACAAATCAATGAGGGATGTACTTCTGAAATTGAGTAAGAGGCAGCAGAACTGTCTTCATCAGCTGACGCACACTGACACATCCCCATATGATGAGGTATATTATTATATACCTGTTACAAAAAAAGATCCACACTGTGGGTAAAAGTCTTGTCTTTCCTCCTGCAGAACTCTATTAGAAACATGGTGGATTCGAAGATTGATGAAACAAGTTTCTTAATATGCTTCTAATCAGTCTCTTTAATGATCCCATTTCCTCCAAGTTTTTAGAAAAGTTGACTGTGAAAACAACTAATTTAATAAGAACTTAGTCATGAATTAGATTTCTGAATTGAGTTGGGGTTAAAAGGCAAACTGAGTTTCACCTAGCTGATTCTAATGTAGTTCACACTTCTGAGTGCATGGCTGCAAATCTGCTTGCTCATACTGCTGTTTGCTAGGCTGGAGTGACTATTAAATTTTGTAATTAGTGGAATGTAATTATTTCCCGTAATGGGCTGTAAATTCACATTATGCAATAAATCATTCTTATGTACGCTTAAGGACTCATTACTCTTCTTAGCGACAGGCTAACATATTTACTAAGCACAGAAATGTTCAACTGGAGTTCCCTGTAGGTTACTGGGAAAGCATTAGTTTTTCCTACAAGAAATCTCTTTGGTGGGGGGAAGTGGTTAGCAATAGGAAACTGTGGTTCTGCCACTGTGGTTAGAAATAAGACTTGAGAACCTGATTTAGCAAGGTATATATAAAAAAAAAAAAGTGTATCAGTACCATCGGGATCACTTGTTGTCCCCATTAAGGCTCTTAAATGCTTTCTTAAATCATCTTCTGAAATAAGAGTCAAGGAGAGGGAATTGCTGTTATAGCTAAAGGAGATTTGTCAGCAAGGACAGCAGCTTTCTCCACAGTGACAGAACACCAAAATCCATGAATCTGATGAATGCAAGCCAGAACAACTTGAAGCACAGGCAGACCTTTCCAGGCCTGCACACCAAGCACCAATACCCTTCACACTGGTTTTGCAGCACAGTCTCATGGCCTGCCTCCTGCTGCCTGATCATACCCGCTAGAGGCCGGTTTGCCTGACTGCCATATGGTCATGGAACAGCAGATGTGCCCAGGCTGGTGTTCAGGCAAACTTCCTCATGGCTCCTGTGCCATATGGACAGCTCACCTCCTGGAAGCTCTAGAGACAAGACTTGCATGTGCCTTACCATTCACAATATTGTACTTTGGGAAGGTGAAAAAAAAAAGAATGGAAAGACTGGTGATGTTCTGAGTAAAGATGAAGAGTAAAGTTTATTGTACTATTACGCTGGGCTGAAGACTTCACACTAATGTGGTCTTTAAATTACATCTTCCTTGGAGATACTCTATTTGTCACCACTTAGTGAGTTAAAGGAAGCAGAAGCTCAACATATGTTACAACACTATGGTAAAGAAAGTAAAGTGCAGGAAAAGGGAATTGGGCCAATAGGAAAAAAACCTCTTGAAGATCCAGCCTGAGGTTTGTATTTTGTGTTGTCAGACAATTCACATTCTTCTATATACTAACCTAATATTATTATTCATGTTACATACATGTGCCTGCACCATCCAAATACATGCTCCTGAAGGGTGAACCAGATCTGAGACACTTGATGACTCAGCAGAGACACTAAGCAGGCAATCATCACCTTTTCTTCCATGTACTGCTTTTGTTGCAGACTTTACTTTCTCCCAGATCAAATCTTATCCTACCTAACTCCTCTTCTTATTAATAATCAATGATGACAGTAGAAATTAAGGCAGTAGTGAAACAGGATCAGCTCCTGATGTCTTTTCTCAGACAACTCAGCAATCTGCTCTGAGCAGACTGGCTGCCAGATCCAGGGAGATACCAGCCAACACTCAAAGAAAGGTCAGAATCTCTTTTCCTTGATGCTGCTTGTCAGGTTAGATACTCCTTGCCATTAAACACTCCTTTACTGCAGTCCTGATCCAGCAGTACTGGCCCAGGCAGGAAGCCTTCCTATAGTGTTTACAAGACTTGCATAAGATAGGTGACCCTAATTTAAAAAAGGATATATCTGAAACAGGAAGAAGAAAATCCCATCTGCACCGAGATCATTTATAGTTAGAATTGTCCAGATGTCTAAAATGTGCAGGCTGCAAAAATATCTTAATGCCTTTCAGACCAAACACAGATTGTTAATGATTGCTTTAACTGGGGGGTGGGGGAAAAAGTGTAATCCGACAGATAGTAGATATGGACTAAATGCCAATAAAGGGAATCTGAGAATAAGCCTAACAGATTTGGTGGAGAAGCAAGTGCAGCACAGAACTTGAAGGCATTAGTTTGTGGCCAGCAAAGAACAGTTATCTGCTTCTCTAACTCTGTTCCTTTGCATGTGATTAACAAAGGTAATGTCCTCCAGGACTCCCGTTCTTGGCAGGCCCTGGCCATCCCGTGCCCGGGTCTGTGATGTTCGGAGGTAGAGCAGCGACTCTGTCGACGGTAGAGCAGCGACTCTTTCACGGGCACCCCCTTGCCGTGGGGAAGGAGCTTGCGTGCCCTTGTGAGGTTGAGAGCTGTGCTGGTGGTGGCATGTGCCTCCGGTGGGGTCTCTCAGGCCAGACAGGTCTCAACTGAAGGGTCAGACACAGTGTGTCCAGGGGCAGGATGGGCTCACTAGCCTTCGGGCAGCCATCCTAGGAGAAGGACAACTCTGACTCCAAACCCGGGCAGATGGAGCTCATTTAGCCCTGTAAGGCATCCATCATCTAGAGAAGGATACTCTAACCAAACCTGTGACCCAAGGACTTCGCTGTCGCTGTCCAAGCTCACTAGGCCCTGGCAGATGATCCTCACGTGTAAAGGGTGGAGCCAGTTCCGCGCACGCTGCGCCTCACCTAAAAAATCCACCGCGCAGGCCCGAAGGGTGCACTCACCGCTTGCAGTGAGTGTGGGAAAAGCCCTTCCCAGATCTTCGTTCGCGAAGCCAAGCCATGATGATGAACAAAGGTGAAGGGAAGCATCTCCAGGGACCTGTCACAGTGAAAGACAGATAGGGTGTTTATGTTGTGACTGAACTTCAAAGTCTTCTGTCTGTGCATTTACCTCATCCCCACTGGGTAAGTGTTGGTCAGTTCCCATCAGCCTTGATCCTTTACCTTGTAGAAAAATACGTCCAAGCATGCACAAGCCCTTTTACTCTCCCAAGGCTTTGCTGGTGCAGCTGAGAAACCTAATATTGCTATTTAGCTATTTAAATGTGTTATTGCAGCTAAACACATGGTAAGCACATCTGTGTTAGACCCAGACAAAACCTAACCCAATTAAACAGTCCCTGTTCATAATGCTTTTCTAATGTACGGTACCCGGACCAAAACCACGTATTTTGCTGCACTTTAGAGAAGTCTGTCATGATGCTCTGAACTCTTTAATAGAAAGAATAGAAAGACCATTTGGTGTTTTTTCCATGTTTGTTTTTCAGCAGTGGTTGGACAACAGTGCATTGTTATTGAATATAGAACCAGAGAGTTTCATGCTTTTCAAGTAAAGAGTTTTGCATCAACACGATTATGGGGGGTGCACATTAAAATATGTACACAGCATTATTTTGGGCAAGACTGTTCTAGATTGGCTTCAACATTATTTTAAAGACAAGCCACTGTGAGGAGTTTTCCAACTCTGCTTTGAGTCTGGTTTTGCACTCTGCTACCCCTTCCAGCCATGGCTGTAGCTTGATTAACAGGCTCCCCTTCTGCCCCATGATGGTGCAACAAGAATGCAACAAGAATTCACCAAGAAGCCTGCAACATTGACAATCCAGTTTTAGATTAGTAGCAAAAAAGTATGGATACAGTGAAGGAGAAATCTGGAACAGAGTTGGAAAGCTATCTAGAAATATCTTTTTTTTTTTCTTATATTTGCTGTCTTTCAAAAGGGGCAAAGTAGATGTTAAATATAATGAAAACGAAAACTGCTTTTCAGAAAATGAATGTGTAGTATTTCCAACTAAATGTGAAAAGTGGTTTATCATATCACTTCCTCTATCCACTTTTTAACTCTGAAAAATACCATTAAAATATACAGAGCTTCTGAAATTCTTACATTCAGTAAAAGGGTCAATAAGAAGCTATTACGATAACAAACTAATTTCCTTTAATTGCATATCTGCTTACCACACAAAGGTTTCTCAAGGACTTCTGTTTTTGTAAAATGTTTCATGGTAGATTAAAAATTTATCAATAAAGATACTGACAACTATGTACAATTTTTAGATGAATGAAACAATATTTCTTTTCTGTTCTTTATTTTGCTTTGGTTTTCCACATTATTGAATAGCTTTAATAACTTTTAAAAACTTTTAGTCAATTCCACCAATCCTTTATCAAGTTGTGGTTGTTTAGGTTTTGGCGTGGTTTCGCTAGTGGGGGAGGAGGCTGCCACCTTTTTTTTTGGTGGAGGAGGATGGTGCTGCTAATGTGGCCACTATAAGAAACTTCTCATAACAAACTCCCCCAGCTCTAGTTCATCCCCACCTCTGGCCAAGGCTGCACCAATCAGCACCTCTGAGAATAAACCTATTTAAGAGGGGAAAACAGTTTGGGAAGCCTTTTTGGTTTTGGGAGTGCTCGTTTGATTTGGAGGAGGTAGGTCATTAGGACAACCAACCATGCGGTCACTAACCATGCAGTCTCCCAGAGTAGTGAAGAGAAGGATGGGGAGACATGCCAGTACAGCCATTTCCCTTTGGCCCGAGGCGAGTCAGCAGGCTGAGACCCTGCAATCCTCAGAGTGCACTGGTGGAGAAACGGTGGTCAGGCTGCAGAGAGCCAGAGAGAGTCTTGTGCAGCAGAGAGGTGGAGAGATACCCACAATGCAGAGAGCCAGGAAAAGGCCCAGGTTGCAGAGAGCTGCAGATCCTGAAAAAGGCTGTGACTTGGGGTGGGGGTGGGTGGTGGGTGGTGTGGTTGGTGCTGGGTCGGTTTAGTGCTGGGAGGTACGATCCCTGTGGCAGACCTCCCCATTAGCTGGAAGACTGTAGGGGGGACACCACTTGGCCGCAGGGCAGAACTGTGAGGAGTGTTTCCCATGACGAAGAGCAAGAGGAAGAAACAGAAGGGAGAGAACTGAGACTGACTGACTGCCACCCTTCCCCCCTACTACCGCTGCATCCTGTTTCCCCACCCCTGCACCAGGTGGCAGGGAGGGGGCAGCAAAACCAGGCCTGGGAATAAGGGAGGGGTGAGAGGGAACGTGTATTTAAGATCTTCTTGTTTTTCTTACTGTCCTACTCTGATTTCAGTTGGCGATTTGGTGGTGGTTTTGTTGTTTAAATTGAATTGATTTTGTTTCCCCAAGTTGAGTCTGTTATTTGCTTGTGACCACAAGTGCTGAGTGACCCCTCCCTTGTCCTTTGTCTTGACACTTAAATGTTGTCTGTTGTATTTTCTCCTAGGGGATAGAGTGACTGAGTGGTGCTTAGTCACCAACTGAGCCTAAACCACAACACAAGTGTAAAAGCTTTTGAAACACTGAAAGCTGGGACAGGGAGAGGGAGCACAAGCAAGCACTTGCTTGCTTGTATCCTGCTTTCAGACCCTGTTGCGGTCTGCTACTTGCTACTAAAGAGGATTTTTACCCAAAACTGAACTGTAGCAAGGTGTTCAGAGTCCACCTGGAAATAACTGTTTCTAGGGTTGTGGAATTGTTCGTGAACATCCTAATAAAAAAGCCCTTTCAATTTCAGTACCTTTCAGTTATATTTACTTTTTTCCTCCCACAAAACCTTTAAAAGACAGAAAACCTAATTTCTTTGTTTTCAATATTTTTCCTCTTGCATTCTGTCCTGCAAAGCGTCTCATATTCTACTTCTCTTTATATCCTTCTCTTACTGTTATTTACTCTTCATTGTGAATCTTTTTCTTGGCAATACTTTACTACCTCCACCCCGTAGCATATATCTGATGATTAGTTAAGTCTGCAAGCCAAACTACAATACGACTTCTTAAGTCAACACCTGAGCAGAGGTGTTCTTTCCTGTGACAATGAAGGGCATCTCAATGTGCATTTTTTAAAAAAAAATTAATGCTAAAACATACATACCTCCAAAAAACATTTCTCCAAAAACTTGCTGAATTAAATGAATTGAAACTACTACGAACTTAACTAGCACTGTGTTGATATGACTCGCATCCATTTCTCATTTATGGCTATGACTAAACTTACTGTCTGAGTAACAAGCCTCATAATAGGTCTATCCAAATAAGTAATCAAAATATAAATAATGCAATAATTTTACTTAGGACTGCTGAAAAGAAGTTAAATCAATGGAACATACTCTTGAAAGAATTTGTGTCCAGAAAGGTAACTCTGCCTCTACAGCCAATCATAAGGATATAACCAGTATTTTAAATCACAACCTAGAGATTCAGGTTTCTTTTTAATGGAACTAATCACCTATCTCCTTTAGACTGCATCTGAATTCCAATGTAATAAGTAGGGCAATGCAAAACAGGTGACATTTGTATTCATTATTTTTAGTAATCGATTTTCCCAACTATGTAGAAAAAGTCTTTAGGGTGACAAACTTTTATGTCTTTTCAAACAGTCTGAGTACATTTTGATATTAAAGATTTTAAAAGAAAAATAATTATTCACCGATTTTAGGGTGAATTTGATCTCATGATCCTTCTAATAAATGTGAGGTGTTTTCCCAGCCATGCAAAACTGGCAAGTGGTACCCTCAGCATGCGTGTGGCTTATTAAGATGTCTTTATATTTATTCCCATTTAGGAATTACCTGTAAGTTTTAATCCGGTGTATTCATTATGATGGAGTTTTATTTGCACACAGAGGCATTAGATCTATTCAGTAGTTCATTAGCTGTCATTAGTTGGCAAAGTGGACAGTCAGTCTTAGTCTGTAGGCTATGCATTTAACAAGGAATGAAAAGGAAGCACAGAGAAGAAAACTTCATGTTGCAAAATATGACAAATTAGTACAGCTCTATTTCAAATTCACAGTTAGTACAAGATAAAATGAATAGGTTCAAAGCCAAGTCATAAATCAAGCTTCTGAAATGAAAGTAAAGAATTGATACACAAATGGAATCTTCTGACAGCAAAGCCAGCGTTGATCAGTTCACAATGTTAAAATAAATAAGAATAAATCACAAACAAAAAAAAATTATTTGTAGGAGCACATGCTTAATAAAGCAGCGAGTGGGAACGCAGTCTCTAACTTGATATCAAAGCAACCTTGTCTGCATTGAATAGAGGACGAATATTTGGCAAAAGCATGACTTAGCACCATGGAATATCTTTAGAAATCTCGCAAAGTTCCTAATGAAGCCCAATGATATTAAACACTTATATTTGGCTAGACTGTGACTAATGCTCTGACAAGCTTTGGGTATCCTCAATTGGACAGATTAAGGCAGTAACTCCTCTCTATAACAGACCTTTTATGTGCTTTAAAACATTTTAATGAAAGATCAGAGCAGAAGGAATGTAATCCTGGCATTCCCTCGGAATGAAGAAAAAAGATCTGTGGAGAATGTTGAGCATAGTTCTGTTTTAAGCCATTAGAAGTTCAAACAATTTTGATAAAGTATATGCTATATTTCATCTTATTCAAAAGTGTAATGAATCACATGGTGCTCTAGTCAGCCCCCTTTGGGCTATTGAATAGAATGAAGAATTGCTGGGAAAGTGGACACTCTTGGGGTATTGTACAAGTTTGTCTTGAAATCAGACATGAGTCCTAGCTGCTTTATTCCCATAAAAGTCTAGGGAGAGACTTTAACTGATTTTGTTCATATAGCAGGTAGCACTTTAAATGAACCAAAAAAGAAGATCACAGATATATAACTCGAATTTTAATTTTGCAACTGTGAGCTGAACTGTTAAAAACTGTCTTTTAGAGAGAGCTGCAAAAGTTTTTATTAAATAAGTATAAATATTTATTGGTAAAAATATTTATAGTCACTACAGTAAATACATGTGGTTTCCACTCCTAATTCTACTCGATTTAAATTTTCCCAACTCCAATAAATTGCAAAACATCCAAAGAAAAAGTGACATATGAGCAGAAGAGACCATTTACAGGAAGGATTTCCACATTCAGTTCAACAGAGGACTGTCCCCTTGGAGTCTTATTAGCACATTGTGATTCTTTTTATGAAGAGTAAGGATTTTCAGTATTTAATTATTGCAGACTACAATAAAATCACAGGTTTCCCCTTGGACCTGTTTCCTTTAGGGTTGTAGGACAACCCTATCTGCTATCAAAATGTAACAGATGAGCTAGTGAAACAAAGACTGCCTGGGAGAAACGCAGTAACTCAGAGAGAAAACAGTGCCTGATATTATTGAGTTTAATAGCTGCAACGTCTCAAAAAACTATTGACAAACACATGTAGGTAGAGTGGCTAGGAGACCTTTATTCCCACACACAACTATTCTAACTGCAGGAACTTCTAGAGGAGATTAGAGAAAAAAAGACTGGTCAGATAAAAAAATCTTGAGCTGTGGCCCCAAGAGAAAAGGAATATTGTGAGTGTATCTAGGCAAAAGACTATTATCTCTAGAATTACAAACGTGGCATCATACTTCCTCTAATGAGTACATAAAAAATACAGAACACAATGTCAATGAATGTTCAAATTAATTTCAGAAGTAGTTTATCAGCGCTATGTAAACAAATTACATGGAAAGCATTTCCAATGGGACATTTTGATATTTGCATATCCTTAGTCTTGAATATAAATTTAAGAAGTCTCTAAGAGTGGAAAGAAAAGTGTAAATACTCTGTGCTGTTTTCTAATAATGAAACCGATTTTAATAATAACTGAGTCCATGCCTGGAGATCACAACAGAATTTGATAGGTTCTGGGGTATGCTTCATTTGTTTCACTTGATGAAGTGCAGGCATCCTGAGGAAAGAGAAAGATCTGGCTAAATTTATAACACAAGTAATGTAAAATGCCTTTTTGGTATGTTACGTTGTAGTTTTTCAAGAACAGGAAGAAAAATAGACATAGACATTAAAGGTTAAGAATGAGCCATCTCAAGCAGTCACTGATGGTCAGATCCAGACCACCATCATCTTGATATTCCCACTTCTCTGTGTTAGGCTGGCTATGAACCTTATATGGTTTTATTCATTGCTTCGGCCCATGCTCTTTGATTTTTATTGCAGTGTGTGATATATGCTCCAGTTAAAAAAGGCCTCCATATAAAAAATGTCCTTAGATGGGAACATATTCATAGAGGATGTGAAGGATCATGTTGAGAGATTTTTTTCCAGTATAACTTTTCCAAAAAAAAAGAGGAAAAATGCTCCAGGAGTAAAACCAGATCAATTATATAGCCTTTCTGAAGTGGTTTTGAACAAGAAGAAATCAAACCTTTTTACTGAGATGGAGAAAAAGTAATGTATCGCTGGAGAACAACTGGTGACAAGTCATTGATTTCAATAGTATAACAATGATCAATTGAGAATGTGGCCGAAACTCTCCTGAAGTTTTAAAAAGGAACCATGAAAGCAAATCTTGCCAGAACTTGTCCATCCAAGTTAACACAAGGATCTTTTATTATTGAACTCAGCCAAGACCAGTCCCTTTGTAATTTTCAAAGTTCTCCTGGATATATGTTTGTTTAATTTATGTGCTAGTATTGATAATTTTCTTGTTTAAGAGAGAATAATTGATCAGATATATCTTCAACAATCAATAGTAATTGATCAAACGAGTTTTTATTTAGTACTTCTGTCCAGTTTGTATTTGGTGTTTTTCTCAAGCTATGCAGGGTCGGAAGTATCAGTTCAATTAAGTTATCTGATGGTCTCGGCATCCCCAGAGAGGGACAGATTTTCAGGAGAGGGGTATTACCATTCAGACTATAAAATAACTGACTTAACTCTCAAACTGAGCTCATGCTTGCCTAAAAGATTTGCAAACCTGGCAGCACCTGTAGATAATATAAATTTATATTCATGGCTACAGGAATTGATTTTTTTCAAGTTTTGTAGCATGTGGGAATAAGAGTCTATTTAACTCTACATGGTCCAAATGAAACACCTATATTTGAATATGACATCCTTATTTTTGTTATTTGGAGAATGTATATATCTCTTCTTCAGTGGGAAGAAATCAGTATTTATAATGCATGATTCATCTCATATTGAAGTAGAAAATAGATCAGAAGAATCACATTCCAAAAGTTCTTGTTTCTGTCCATTCATTATAGAGGAAGTCTACAGGGAAAAGGCGATAGTATTTATGTATATATGTATATATATATACACACACACAGCTTCTGTAGCTGGAGTCACCTTCAGTGCTCTGATAACAACTTGGTTTCTTCCTTATATTTGACATACCACACACAGTTTAAAGTAGCTGCGTTACATACACTGTTTAAAGGCAATATTCCTCTCTAAAAACTACTGTTTTCTCTATATTGTTTTCTCTACATTTCAGGAACAGAACTTGGAGTGTGAGCTTTGGGTTGGTTTGTTTTTTTCTTGTGAAGGAAAAAAAAACCAACCAACAACCAAATGGTAGTTGCCCTGTATCCCCAATGACAAGAAATAGGAAGTAGTATTTTCAAGAGTTCATCACACTTTATGATGATATTTTCTGAACAATGTTTTCCTTTCTTTTTGCTCCTAGATTGTGGAATATTGTTGGAATGATCCTAATTGTAGCCATACAAGCTCACACACAGCAGTTAAAACACTGCAAACCGAAGAGTTAAAATTAAGACTGAACACTACAAATTACAATAATGAGTTGTAGGAAGTAGATAGGTGATTCAGGAAACTGCATTTTCTGGTCTGAATGCAAATTCAAGAAAAATCCCATTTTCATAAGAGTGTTTTTGAACATTTGTTCTTAGAGCACCTGGTATTCTTGGAAGTCATCATGATGACAAGTTTATTTGTCTTGTTCTGCTTGTCTAAAACTCCTTAAAGCTTCAGCTGAGTACGTTTTTCTGAATAGAGGAAAGCAGTGCTACTCTGTGCTGGTAGAATGAACAACATAACATATCTATTCTCATGTCTGGTTTCCCACGCGGGTCTGTGATCAGATGCAAAGTCATGTACACAGATTTAAGCTTACGGACAAGCAGGGAGAGGAGACTGTAACGGGTTAAGATGGTGCTGGTGGGGCTGAGACCCTTCCCTTCCTTCTCCCCCTAAGCGTGAGAAAAACTTTCTCGCAACTTTTGGGGGAAAGAGAATGCCACAACCCTCTCAGTTTCTTAGAGGAACTGAGACATGTTGATGAAGTGCCTCAGCAATGTAAGCATTTAAAAAGTTGAGTTTGTGACACTCCGCTGGCACACACATTTGAGTTTTGCACAGGATTGAGAGAGATTTCCATCAGAGAGAGAGAAAATGCAGTTTCCTCCACGCAGCAGTAAAAGACTCTTCCACAATTAAATTTCCCATTTCCTCAAGGGGGTTGAAAGGGGCACACAAAGCGTCCCCGCCTCCACACAGAGAGATCCACCACTGAGAGGAAGGACCATCCCCGTAAGTTGGTGATGAAGCTGTCCTGCCGGGGCCAGACGCAGCTGGATCATTGCCCAAGAGACCCATGACACCCTTATGCATGGACCATGGAACAGAAGATGCTGAACTGTCTCCTACGAGGGGTGAGAGGGACAGACTTTCTTGTGGAAATTTGCCTAAACAGTTCATTTCTGGACTGAAACTTGGGAGGTTACAGAGACTGCTACTCTCCTCCTTCCCACAGCCCCCACACCCCACCCCCTTTTTTGGGCAGCAGCCATGTGGCAGGGTCTTTGTTTGTAAAGGGGGGATGTGGATTCAACGGGGGAGAGAATGTATACTTATTTGTACGTCTCACTTTGGAATTAGAAAGCTGGAATTCCCAAAAGGTGTGGCTCTTTTTCTTTTCTTTTGTGACTTTCTGTAGCCTCAGGGAGCATGTAAACTCACCCAAGGGCTGCACAAAAGAGTTTAAGTGATTTGGTTGGGCTTGATTGGGCTTGTTTAGGCTTTTTAGGAAAAAGAAAACACGTGAAATAGAGGTTTTAACTTATAGGGGTGGAACAAAAGTGGTTTAATGCTTAAAGCAATTCCAACCAGAAGTCAATCATGTAAAGTTAAACAGGACTGATGGTAAGAGAGAGAGATAAGAGAGAGAGTTTAATAAATACATAAATAAGTATATACAGATAAATACATTATTTTCCCCTGTTGAATCCACATCCCCACTTAACAAACAAAGCCCCTGCCGAAAGCAGGGTGGGTCAGGGAGGTTGGAATGCTGCAGCATCTTTAACCTCTGAGGTTCCAGTCCAGAGATGAACTGTTTAGGCAAACTTCCACAAGAAAGTCTGTCCCTCTCACCCCTAGTAAGAGACAGCGTGGCGTCTTCTGTTCCATGGTCCATGCATAGGGGTGTCATGGGTCTCTTGGGCAATGATCCAGCTGCGTCTGGCCCTGCCAGTACAACTTCATCACCAACTTACGGAGATGGTCCTTCCTCTCGTCCCTCAGCAGTGGATCTCTCTGTGTGGAGGCGGGGACGCTTTGCGTGCCCCTTTCACCCCCTTGAGGAAATGGGAAATTTAATTGTGGAAGTCCTTTACTGCCATGTGGAAGAAACTGAGTTATCTCTCTCATCTCTCTCTCTGAGTCTCTCTGTCTCCCGTGCGAAACCCAAATATGCGTGCTGGGGGAGTGTCACAAAACTCGGCTTTTTAAATGCCTAGTTGCTAAAGTGCTTGATCGACATGTCTCAGTTCCTATAAGAAGCTGAGAGGGTTGTGGCATTCTCTTCCCCCCAAAAGTCATGAGAATGTTTTTCTCACACTTAGGGGGAGAAGGAAGGGAAGGAGATAGGGGTCTCAGCCCCACCAGCACCATTTTAACCCATTACACTGTATATATCTATTTATGTATTTATTAACTTCTCTCTCTTATCTGTCTCTCTTATCATCAGTCCTTTACAGTCCTGTTTAACTTTACATGATTGATTTCTGGTTTTGATTACTTTAAGCATTAAACCACTTTTGTTCCACCCCTATAAGTTAAAACCTTTATTCCGCTTGTTCTCTTTTTTCCTAAAAAAGCCTAAACAAGCCCAATCAAGCCCAAGCAAATCACATAAACTTTTTTGTGTAGCCCCTGGGTGAGTTTACATGCTCCCTGAGTCTACAGAAAGTCACAAAAGAAAAAAACCCTTTTGGGAATTCCACCTTTCTAATTGCAAACTGCAACAGAGATTAAATCTGATTTTATTGAAAATCAGGCAGAAGTTTAGGGGGCCAATACGGAACTCTCAGCCCCTTACTGCTTGGCCCTTTTCTAGTGCCTGGGGTCATTAAAAAGTTCTTTGGGTAGAGAAATGTATATGTAGAGGGTGTACTGGTATTTTTTGCTCAGGTCATGTCTGTCAGTTGCTGAAATACCAGAAACAATGAAGTACTGCATCATTTAGGCATATTTCATATATTTACAGGTATATATGGCACAACAAAATGCTAGTGATGAAGCACAGTGATGTTTTTCTGAAGTGTCCTTGGGCTCCATGCTGGCATCCCTCTTAAAGACACTTTCCTCTGTGTTTTGTTCACTGTTTTCTCTGTGTACGCTTGAGAACAAACTGTACGCCGTAAGATATTTTAGGCAGGTAAGCAATTATCAGCCCTTGCAACACATGATTTATAAAACAAAAATTGAAGTGCCTTTTTACTGACAGGTAGCTCAGAGGAATGAGTTAAATCCCATCTCTGGCATTTTTAAATGCCAATAATGTGCTGCTTACTGGCAAATCACGTGTTTCATCTGACTTTCCCCACACAAACTATCTCTGAAAGGTGATAGGTACCTAGAGACAACACTCAGTATAACAATATATTCATGGGGGGAAACTGAGATTGATTTTTTCATCTGTATTAAGGTTTTAGAATTTGCACTGTTTTGCTAGTATTGCAACCCTATATTTGTGCCGAATGTTTATGGTTATTATATTGGACATTTCTCATCTATGTTTGCAGAACATGCTGATGGCTTTTTTCCTTGAGAGGCAGGTGTTATTTTCCCCCTCCTAGGGAATGACAGTGATGCTATTTTAAGTTAGAGCTAATACTCATAGTCAAAAGACTCATTTCACTGAGACCCACAATACATTTCTGCTTACAGCACACTAACTTGCTAAGTCAAGACTTTCAGAAAGACATAAAATTTCTTGCAAAGAATTCAGGGCAAGGTTAACGTGAAAACTCTGCGAGCAAGATAAAACTTTATCCTGTCATCCTCTCTCTCCTTGAGCGATACCTCTCCCTAAAACTGAATGCCTGTTAAGCTCCCAACTCTTCCAGGTCTAACTACTCAGCAAACTCCAAATATTCTCCAAGTATTTGTGTTTACTCTTCCAGATGATACCTTTAAAGATACAAGTGTGCTTTGTAGCTGCATAAATAGAGTGCTGCTGCTAAAGTGTGGGGCAGTTGTGTATACTTTGAATGCTTTCTACAATAGGAAGCCATATTTTGTTTTTTTAGCTGAACATACCAGCAGGTACCACAGGGGTGAAGACATCAATTTCAGTCCTCTTTACTGAACCTTTAAGGAAAACTTGTACTCTATCCATCAACCAGGAGGGCAATCTGCTAGTAAGCACTGAAGGTGCTGATCTCAGCTAGACACTCTTTTCAATCCATTGCTTACTGTAAATAGGGTTCTGCTAAAAATAAAACAAAACTATGAAGCATAGAAAAACCACACTGCTGTGTTTTTGTATGACTTAATTTTCAAAGATAGAAACAATTGATCATACCACATAGTGGAGTATACCTCTCAATGTCTCCCACTGAACTAGCTTTCAGATTCACAGGTCTTCCCTTTTTCTTCGTGTGTATGGAGGCACACAAGTGTACTGTGTGTACACATGCACATGACTACAAATATAAATCTTGATGTACCAGAATCTACACGGGTAGGAGAAGAGGGATTACATCTTTAAGGGAAGACAGTGTCTGAAATCGGAAGTCACAGTTTCTCGTTGCCATTGGTAGCAACATATCCGCGCAAGAGAGTGAATGTGTAATATATTTAACAAGTTGTATGTTTTTCCACAGCTCCTGAGCACAGCCTAGGACTCTATTACAGCAATCACTCTGCTGAACATCCTTCTACCTCCCAAGTCATGTTTAAATCAATTCTTCTTCTTGGAAAAATAGCAGGACGGTATGTGGCTGAAAATAATAATATTTGGGGAAAAAATATAAAACTTTAACCTGTTTCATCTTATGTTACTGGAGGAATGCTGTTAATTGAAAGCATTTTTGTTTTCTTTCCAGTCTAACTTATAATAATTTGAACAACACTGCTTCAGCTGTAGCCTTCTAGAGTGTAGTAGGTTGATATTGGGTGGGCGTCAGGTGCCCATCAAAGCCGCTCTGTCACTCCTCCTGCTTAGTGGACAGGGCTAGAAAATATAGGTCTGTGGGTCAAGATAAGAACATGGAGACATCACTCATCAGTTACTGTCATGGTCAAAAAAGACTTGACTTGGGGAGATTAATTTGCTACCAATCAAATCAGAGTAGGGTAATAAGAAATAAAACCAAGTCTTGAAACACCTTCCCCCCCCGCCCCCTTCTTTCTTCCCAGGCTCAACTTCACTCTCAAATTCTCTGCATCCTCCCCCCAGGTGGTGAAGGGTGATGGGGAATTGGGGTTGCAGTCACTTCATCATATGTTGTCTCTGCTGCTCATTCCTCCTCACACTCGTCCCTTGCTCCAGCATGGGTGCCCTCCTACAGTAGACAGTCTTCCATGAACTTCTCCAATGTGAGTCCTTCTCATGGGCTGCAATTCTTCGTGAATTGCTCCAGCATGGGTCCTCCTTGGAGTCACAAGTCCTGCCAGCAAACCTGCTCCAATGTGGCCTTCTCTCTCCACGGGTCCACAGCTCCTGCCAGGACCCTGCTACAGTGTGGGCTTCCCACAGGGTCATGGCCCCCTTTGGGCATCTGTCTGCTCTGGCATGGGGTTCTCTATGGGCTGCAGGTGGATATCTGCTTCACCATTAACCTCCGTGGGCTGCAGGGAGTCAGCCTGCCTCACCGTAGTCTTCACCATGGGCCACAGGAGCATGTTGGCTCGAGTGCCTGGTGCAACTCCTCTCCCTCCTTCTGCCCTGATTTGATGTCAGCAGAGTTGTTCCTTTCACGTGTTCTCATTCCTCTTTGGCTGCTGTTGTGCAGCAGTTCTTTCCATGTTCTTAAATACATTATTATACAGGTGCTATCACCATCACTTGTTGGCCCAGCCTTGGCCAGCAGCGGGTCCATCTTGGAGCCAGCTGGCATTGGCTGTATGAGACACAGGGGAAGCTTCTAGAAGCTTCTCATAGAAGCTACCCCTGTAGTCCCTCCAAAAACCTTGCTATGCAAAAGATAGAGGGACTTCTGTGAAATTGAATCCATCTCACCACCAGGAAGTTTTTCCTGATATCTGAAATTTTTCCCATTTCCTCTATTTTTTACAGGGGAAAATGTCAAGGAGCACTCTGACAGGCCAAGAGCTGGGAAGACACCAGGCTATTCCTTATACCCTCAGTAGTGTCTTAGCCAGTTTAGTTCTTGTTCTTTCCTCCTAAAGCATCCTGCATCAGCTCCTTCAATTCTGCTCACTAGGTTGCCTTCTTTTTTCTTCCATTAGCAGCTGAGTGCAGCACATGAACACATGACACCTGAGTAAATGCAAATGCACAACTTTTCTACGGTTTGATAGAGGTGATAGCTCTGGAGATACAGCTGAATTTTGAATCATTAGGGGTTTAGAAAGTTATTCCCTTCTCCTATGAAATTCTAAATTTCCCCCTTTCCACACTAGAATAAAATTCAGATTTCTCTGATGATATTCTGTCAGCTGCTTCAGACTGATTCACCTACATTTTGCCCATAATGCTGTACCCGTGGAGCTACAGAGTCAGTTTCTATTGCACTGTTCAAACTATTCTACCCGCGCCGAACAACTAAATACTCATTAGCACTAATGAGACAGCCTAGAAAGCTAGAGAACTCAAGATGTGTTGGGAAAGTGCCTCGTTTTAGCCAAAAGAAAGCAGGAATTTGAACATGAAACTTTTATACCCTTTCACCTCTGAAGGTGTTAGAGGTGGCCTGAGAAGATTTCAGGTTTTAAGATCTGTTGAAGTTGTTTCACATTTTTGTAGAAATGATCTAATATTGCTGCACAAAAACCATATGGACCTTCTTTAAAAATATAAATATTTAGTATTTGATTTTTAACATGTTGTTTTATTTTCACCCTCGCTTTTCATACTATACATACTGCATATTGAAAAAAAAAGGGTAGTCACCACATGAGAGCACTATAGATTCTCTCATATTTAACAACATCAAATTCACAGCTCACCATCATCGTCTCCCTTCTTCCTTGCCATCCTTGTTTGATAACTTTTTTCTCTAAGAAAATGATAGAAGCTCTGAGATCTCTAATCCCTTGTCAAATTTGGCTTAAAATTGCTTGAAAGGTCAAAAGTTTATAGGAGTAGGAGACAAACAGACAATGTGATCACATTAATCTTATCTTCAAAGGACAGCAGGAAAAAATATGCCATTTAAAATTAAAAAGCTTATCTGTTCTTAAGTGAACTTTAATCCACCTTGTGGGGAAAAAAACCCCTGCCTTGATCTATTCATTATGTATTGTTTTTTCTTACTGATGATGGTTCTGCTAATCTTTGATTTTCAAAGCATTTTTAAAATATTTGGATTATTATAAGAGTAGAAATTACAAAAATCAATTAATTAGTATTCAGTCCATTCTGCTTTGAAGTTCTGTTTTGAAACATTTTTTGTTCTCGTCTTTGAGTAATGGGAAAGTGAAAGTTTTCCATTATTTTCTTGCTAATCGTCAAATCACTATTTGCTCCTACTTCACTGTTACTTCTTTAAAATATCTGAAACTCTGTGTTACTCAGACTAAGCCTTTGCTTAACATCCTCACTAGGAAAAGGGGGGGGGCTGTGACTACGTGAAAGATACTTTCAGGGAGAAGAGAGGGCAGGACCTAACTCTTTGCCATCCCTGATGGGAAGCTTTCCCAAACAGAAGGGCAAGGCATGCATAATGTGACCTGACTGCAGTCAGTCAGACACTTTTGCATTCGTAGTTTCTTATACACTATCATATGTCAACTTTTCCTTTTTTCTGTTTTTTTTTTTTTTTTAATTGGAAGCATTTTCAGCTGTCCTTCACTTTCTAACTGGCTGAGATGAATCCAGCAATACATATTCAGTGCCAGTATTCTAAATCTGCTCTTGTTATCCGATACCATTTCTGGATGTCTTTATATAGATTATTTTCCTCTTATTTATTTCTTTCTGGCTGATATATACCAGTATTCATCTGAACATGCTGATCAATGTAAGCTGCTATCTGTAATTAGTCTTTTTTAATTAAAACACTTTAAGGTTAGTTATTTACATGAAATCAGCTTTGCTACTAAGAAAACTTTATTGGTATTTACATGATTACCTTCCATACATTTGCTTTTACAGTTATACACACATTAGCTTTTAATGAAGTGAGAAGAGCACTAGGACCCAATGTTTTCAATCCGCTGTCATTTACAACCCAAAGTTGCCAAATAGGTGCTTAGCTAAAGAGTTTTTCAGTGGAATAGCGAGCACGGGTTTTGTTCATCTAGTCTTGAAGTTACCCTTGTACTCCTATCTATTTTCACTTGTGCTAAATAAATAAATAATAAAAGACTAAAGCGACTTAATAGTAACTAAAACTCCTTTGCAATGACAATATTTGTAAATAAAGGCAAACAAGAAGAAAAAACCCACCTGCAGTTCAGCACAGATCTCTTTGAAGTTAGTGAAGTTCTCTGACTAAACAATAGACTTTGCCATAGAACAAAAGTGGTTTTAGAGAGGGCTCTAGAAGGAGTCTGCATTTCAAAGAATCTCTGAAAAAGAATGTTTGCAGGGTTTACATGTTGAAGAAATATAGGAAAGTAATTTGGGAAAAAATGCCAGCTTTCTTATACTTCAGCTGAGAGGAGAATGTTATGTTGACATCCAACTGCGGTATTAGTTGTATCCACTTTGCCATCCTAAGTACACCCCCTTAGTTACCCTGAAGTCAATGAATTCAGTGTTGCTTCCCTAAATATTGAAATACATTAATACGGGTATGAAGAGTCACTTGAACAGTAGGACAACACTCTTTATTTACGTGGGAGACACATAACCACAAAGCCTATAGGCACTCTCACTAAATCTAAAAAAATAGACTGACCTCAGGAAACAGTCTGTATTAAAAATTAAATATTTCTAACATAAGCATAGTTTCAAATAAAAATCCCCACACAATTCCATCTCCCCTCAAGACCTCCTA
>NW_010412101.1:10455-22007 GCF_000710305.1 Buceros rhinoceros silvestris | reverse complement strand
AAATGTTTGAGTGGTTTGTGATGTAATTCCGCCACGCTTCTTGTGTTTCAGGGTATCTGGCAACACAGCCTTAGAAAGCCCACTCAGGAGTTTAAGACATTTTTAAAGTAACCAGAGATGGACTTGGTTCTCTGTTTTCAGCAAGAACAAATATGTTGGTCTTTGGAAATTAAAAAGAGAAGAGAGAGTTGGAACAGGGAGCTGTCCACATATGTTGCTCAACAGCAGATGAACACGCCTATTTACTCCTTTCTCCAAATGTACAAGCATGAATTGATCCTAATGTAGATAGTCTGCAATTTTTTTTACCTTGCTTTTTAAAAGAAAGAAATTAATGGAATTTTCAAGTATTTCCAACCAGCTGTCCTTCCAAGCAGCCATAAATGTGTTTATATGACCAGCCCCAATGATCAGATATTCAGGTACAGAGCCTGTGAATTATCTATAAAAATAAATAAATTTCCATCCTGTGATTTAAAAAGAGTTGCAGATCACTGAAAAAGCTAACCTGTGTGATCATCTGCAGAATTTCAATATGTTCTGTGTTTTTTGGGACTGAACCTTAACAATCCTCTAGGGTATGGACAAAGGTTTTAGAGTTCTTCTGAACTTCTCTTACACAGGTCGTGTCTATAGCAGTCAACCAAAATTTGGTATCTATGTACCCTTCTAAAGAAAATCAAAGAGAACAATGATGATATGATAAGATGTGGCAAAGGAGTCTGAAAACTTGCACTATTTGATATCTCTCTTGGAAGCTTGAAAGCTGAGGCTGCTGATATGCTAAGCGGCAACTTAAGGGTTGTTGAGAGAAGCTGCAGACCTGATTTATTTTTAGAAATCGCTTTTGAGACATAAAGCATACTGCAAAGATACCAGGTATCACAAAAAGCCACAACTCTTGCCAAGTCTCAAATCTTCTAACCTTTCCTGCTCAACTTTTCAAGGCTATCAATCAACAATGCCATAAAACTCATTATTACTTTTCTTATACGCATAAAATAAGGGCTATTTACAACAAATAATTGTTGCATTTTGGCTCACCAAATAATTAAAAATCTGCAGACATTCATAAAACTTAAGGTAGAAGAAATGGTGCAGATTTGAAACCTTCCATAAACATCCGTCTATCATACAATAGAGATGAGAAGAATGCCTGCAAACAAATCTCGCTAAGGAAGGATGCAGAAGAATTGACAACCCAGGTTACCTAGGACTCAGAATTGTCCCATCAACAGCACTGTGGGTGAGAGCAGATGTCACACGTACATGGATAGAATCTCACTGGCACCAATCTCCACATGTTAAAGATCTGTCTGCTTGACATCATGAAAACAATCACTCCTGGGCCTGTTTCAGGAGACAAAAATGCTCACAGGAAACAGCAGTAAATGGTAGCTATAGTAGTAAAGCAAAAGAAATATTAAACTGATAAGAAAGACCAGTTGGGACAAATGAACAGTTTTACCGTAGTCCCACTGGGTCTCTGCAACAGACAGGTGCTATTTTACAGACTGTGTAATCTCTCAGGTTTTATGGTAGCCGGGAATTAACTCACCATGTCCATAAAAAGGCTTGTTTGCAGAATAATCAACAGAATAAATTGATTTCATTGTCAGGGTTATCTTTAAAAAATTTTAAACACTCTCCCCTTGCCCCCTTCCCAAAATCTTTAATCAACAAATATTTTGGGGGGATTTCAATTGCTGATTGTAATCTAAAGTGCATTATTAGTAGTAGTAGTATATGCAGTATAAAATTTTGTGACACTTCTGATTTGTACTAATGTGACATGGCAGAGAATAAATACAGGCAATAATTGAGGAAAACTCAGAACTACAGCTTTTTTTTTAATAAAACTCCATTTCCAAAATATTATTCTGCTTTTTTTAATAACCTGCGTAAAAATAAGGTAGCCTGGAGGCTGTATGCTAGTCATGAAAGGGTTAAAAGCATGATACCTCATTAAACTGAAAACATGGGGTTGAAGATACTACAAAATATACTGATTTAGGTGCTGACTGCATAGAAAATAGAGCAATCTACTTAGACACTACCCCATCATCTCTTGCATATTATTATATATTATACTCTTGGAAGAGAAAGCAATACAGGAAAGAACAAAAGAAGGGCTCAACTGAAAAAACAAAGCTGGATTTGGTCAATGATATAAAACCCACTCACTATTTACAGGTTGCAGACAAGTGTTCAGAGCACAGTTTATAAGGCTTAAATCATGATGTCTTGTGATCCGCCGTGTCTCAGAACAAGACGCATTTGATTATGCAATGCTGAGGCACAACATAGACTGTTACTAATGCTCCAGAGGACTTCGAGGATGAGTTTACTCTGTGCAAATTAAGGAAAAAAGCTCTTAAAAGATTGCTAGCTCCTTCAATAGGAGGACTCTTCCATGGCTAGGAGGAGTCTCTGAGAAACGTGCTTTTTTTTTTAATACTTCAAAATCAAACACGACATTATATGATTTGATCAAGCCAACTGAAGTGCAATGTTCACACTCAGTACTTGCTCCTTATTAGCATATGCCACCTGTGACGGTTTGAAAATGGCGACAGCCATGTGGCTGAGCTTTTGTTCTTCCCTTCTCCTTTCCCCCAAACCGCAGGAAAGAGTTCCCGCACGTCTTGGAAAGGGAAGCAATATTCAGACACTTCTCTGCAAATAAGCACATAAAAAGGGGCATTTTGAGACACCCCCTCTGGGCGAGCCGTGGCACGTTCGAATTCGGGTGAGCCACAGGACTTTGGAATTTCCGCCCCCAGGACTGAGAGAACTTTTCATCAGAGAGGGAAAAGAATATGGGTAGTTACCTCAATGCCCCTGGAACAGTAAAAAGACTCCTTCTGCGAAGCAGGTAGACCTTTCCGCTTTGCTTAAAAGTGAGCTGCTACCAGCTGAAGAGAGTGGTGTCTTTTGGAGCTATTGTAAATTAACACACATAAAAACTGTAATCAGCACCCAAATCCATTCTTTTCCAAATTAACATAAAATATTACCATAGGTAAATAAATTTCTTCCTATTTGCAAAATCTCCTTTCCTACAGAAAAATAATTTGATTCCGAGTTCACCTATCTATAAATTAGGAATACCAATATTGCAAAGAACTGACTAAACGTGATACAACGGATTACCTTCCACAAGACCTAGATTGCTCTTTCTGTGTATGTGCAAGTAATTAAAATGGTTTATAAAGGCCATGAAGCTTTGAGAACCTCCCACAGATACTCTGGACACCAGAAATGGAAAGAGGCAGATTTGATGAAGTGCAGGAGATTTGATGCTCTTCTTTCACCATGAAATTATACGTAGAAGGTCCTGAAAAGTCACAGCATCTCTGCGGCTGTAGAAAAGGGAGAGTACACTTTTGCTCCTCACTGTGAATAGGGTGTGTCCGTATATATATTACATTTCTCACATCCTGTGGCAATGTGGAAACACAGGAGAGAGTGGAGAGGTGTCTAAAACCTCCTCCACTCAGAATCAATGTGCACAAGATTGCTTCTAGGCCTGTCACCCAGGAACTGTAAGGACTGACGCTGTATTTAGCCATACACAGAAACTGAAAAGGAGAAAATCCTTTTTTGGTGTCCTGCAGTGTCAAATTACCCACCGTTTCCCTGAGGGTTTCTGTATCAATACTTTTTTCTCTGTTCACTGTCATCAGCCTGATATTCTAACAAAGACAGTTGGTTGCTACATTTATTCCTGAGACTTCATTGCTTGATAAGTCAGTCCTAGAGTTTGACAAGTGCTGACTGTCAGTCAACTCATACATTTAAAGTGTGGAGAAAAGTTTTCCAAATTAGTCATAACTCTTTGGTCTACAAAACACAGCTTTGTGGATAAATGTCACTGTAAAAATACTACACTTCGATGAGCTGAAACTTGTATAGCAAGCTCCATAAATTAACTTGCCTACCAACTACAAGAGTTATAGAAAGGAATTGTGTGAGCATACTTCCATAATTTACACTCTTCAGTTCAAGCCTATTACACATTAGTACTGAGGGAAAACTTGTGTGATTTTCTCTGCTTTTGAAAAAAGGAATACTGTATGGTAAATACTGTCATACTGCTTGTGGTGTTGCATTTGTCTTTTAATCAGATGATATGCTAATTTCAAAGGGTTAAGAATTCTTCATGGACTCCTAGAAAGCCCCAGAATAAACTATAATTTATCCTGAATCTACAGGTTATTTGGTTGGTTGGTTGGTTGGTTGGTTGGTTGGTGGTTTCCTCCAGCAGCAAAATCAAGTCATTTGCCAAAATGGAGAGAACGATCCTCAGCAGAGTACCTGCAGAAAGGGAAATAGCAGGCACCTTGTGATGGATGTTGCATACAGTCTCAGTAACAGAAAAGTTGAGGCACAGTAAAAACTGATTAGGTTACTAAAAGAAAGTTTGAATAGCTTGTCTGAAGCCTGAGACCCAACTGTATTTTCTTCAGAAGTGAAAGACCACAAAGAGACACATTTTACCAATGAAAGGAGATAAAGCATTCATGTGGATTACTGTTTTAAGACGTGCTCCCACAATTTTGCACATAGAATGAAAGCTTAAGCAGCACTAACTTAGAAGCCACTTACAATCTCTTGCTCTCTTGACTGAACATCTTTTGTGAACTGAAGATAAAGATCTGTACCTTTTTCACAGCTTCAACAAACTTTCATGAAACCTAGTTCTCTAAACACAACATTTATAACTCATCTTAATGTCACTTTTGAACATAAAGGGAGATAAAGTCAGTCATTCTGAAAAGTGGAAGAAATCTATAAAAAACTACAGTAGTTTCTACAGCTGTAGAAAATAATTAAAATTACTTGTGAGAACTCCCTCCTCACTTATCTTTGTATTTCAGAGAATGGATATCACAAACATCTTGGAAAAACATTATGACTATTTTACAAGACTGATGGTAAAGTATTTGCTAGAGTTGGTTGCAAATCCCTTGCAAAATGAAGATCTGACAGAAGATGCTAGATCGCTGAGTCTGAAATGTCTCATTCAAATCAACATCAGAAGGGATTCCTGAAGGATTTGTTCCAGAGCCCCTACAGCTGAAAATTGCCAAGTCCACAACTCAGGGGCAGGCATATCCTTGCATATAGCCCTGCAGATACAAAACCGCATTCTGTCATTGCAGCTGACAGCCTTAGTTTCACAGCTGCCAGCAGTAATGATTTTGACAAGCAGAATAATTTCATTGAGCAGCTGCAGTGTCCAGGACTCTTTTGAATCACAGGAAAATGGGAAAAAAAACCAAAACAAACTAAATTTTATTGTTTCATCCTGATTTAGAAGCACATCATATTAAGAAAAAAGAAGTGGGGGGTGGTTGTTGTGGTGGTTTTCTGGGCACTCGGAAGAGCCTGTTTCCAGACAGCTCCAAAAAACGTCTCTTGGCAGAAGAGTCCTTCATAACAAGTGCTGATCCTCAAGTACAGCCTTTGGCAATCTTACTAAGTACTCAAGTCACAAAATTCTGTAGATGTTATCTACATCCAGATACATCTGCTGTATTCAACATGTCCTTGTCCTCTTCAGAAGAATGCCAGTGAAATATCAGTGTCAAGGGTGAGAGCTGGGCTGGCTCCCAGACAAATGACAGACGCTCTCTATTACATCCCCCACCCCCACCCTTCCCCTCCTTCCCAAAGAGAAGAAAGAAAAAAGGAGTACGGGAGAGAAACTTATGGATTGGAAAAGAAAACTAAAACTGCTTTAATGAGATTAATAACAGTGAAATGGAAAATATACAAATATATACAATACCAATACCTAATCCAAGCCCCCTGATGGCAACCACGTCACCATCACCTCTGATGCTGTGGGCAGACACTGGGGAAGGACAAGACTGGGCTCAGTAGCAGATGGGAACCGAATGCAGGAGCTGGATTCCAGAACTGGACTCAGGGATGCATGGATTGGGATCAAAGGCAGAAGAGACAGAGTCCTCCCCAGACATCGGCTGTTGAAGAAGAGAACATGAGAGAGCAAGACCCTTGTGGTCCCTCAGCTTTATACCAAATATGACGTCTATGGGATGGAACACCTGGTTGGTCAGTTCAGGGTCACCTGTCCTGTCCGCTCCTCCCCACAGACATGGCCTCTCACTTCCTGCACCCCCACCGTGGCACACAGGATTTAGCAGAGACCTTGGTCTGCACAGGAGTGAGTACAAGCAAGAACCTTTCTGCATCCCAATTCCCAGTAGTAACTCAAAGCCGACACTGTCTGCAAAAATACGCCATTAACTTCAGAAAGTGTGTCATTTAGCAGAGACTGAGCTGGAAAGTAAAATCTCTGAACAGAATGAGTTCTGTTCTAACTCAAACCAGGTCACAAATGAAGTGCTGTGAGCAAAAATCAGCCCTTTACATCTTTCTTCTGGACTTTTCAAACCACTTCCATTACCTCAGTCAATATCAACTTGTATCTATCTATCTCCTCTTCTCTTGCCATTTCAAGATTTCAGTTTAACCCACACCCTTAAGAGAGAAGAAGAAATATGCCATGTCATACTAATTTTCTATCTTCTAGGGAAAAGAGTATATGAGGTCTGATAAGCATTGCTGTTAATTTCTGAAATTGAAAGTACAGTATAAGGAAACAAGAAAGCGTAACTGAAACTTATAACATCTTCTACAGGCATGCTGTAGGAATCATAATTAAAATGAGGAATAAAATTAGAATAAAAGATGTTATTCCTTGTTAAAGAAAAGGAAAATTTTGAGGAAGGCGAACAGCAGAGGGAAGAACAAGCAAGCAAACAAGTCACTTCAGCTACTCAGAGACACAGCTTTCCAAAACAAGTTTGTGAAATTGCAGAGAGACACTTAAGACAATTGGAATGCTCTGTTTCAGTTGTGGATAATACAAAGAATTCACAAATGATCAAATATGAGGAATCTTAACAAGAGAAGCTATTTTAGTTGCTTAAAGGATGCCATAAAAGGAATTGTCTTGTAAGTGCATATTCAGAACCTTACATTTGATTTCTATTTCCTGTACTTCATTTATTGCACCATTTAGACGCACGAAATTCTATGGGGCCAGATGGGATACACCCAAGGGTACTGGGGAGGTGGTGAAAGCACTCACCAAGACACTTTATATTATTTATCAGCAGTTTTGGATAACTCGGAGGTGCCACTCAACTGGAGGTTAGCCGAAGTGACAATCATCTACAAGAAGGGCTGGAAGGAGGATCCAGAGAACTACAGGCCTGTCACTCTGACCTTGGTGCTGGGGAAGGTTATGGAGCAGATAATCCTGAGTGTCATCATGCAGCACATACATGACAAACAGGTGATCAGGCCCAGTCAACATGGGTTTATAAAAGGCGGGTACTGTTCAACTAACCTCATCTCCTTCTATGACAAGGTGACATGCTCAGTGGATGAGGGAAGGGCTGTGGACATTGATTACCTGGACTTTATTAAAGCCTTTGACATTGTTTTCCACAGCATTCTCCTGGAGAAACTGGCTGCTCATGGCTTGGATGAGTGTGATCTTTGCTGGCTAAAAAACTGGCTGGATGGCTGGGCCCAGGGAGTGGCGGTGAATGGAGCCAAATCCAGTTGGCAGCTGGTCACAAGTGGTGTTTCCCAGGGCTTATTATTGGGGCTAGTCCCGTTCAACATCTTAATCAATGATCTGGATAAGGGGATTGAGTGCACTCTCAGTAAATTTGTAGATGACACCAAGTTAGGTGGGTGTGTTGGTCTGCTTGAGGGTACAGAGGGATCAGGACAGGCTGGATCAATGAGGCCAATAGTATGAGGTTCAATAAGACCAAGTGCCAGGTCCTGAACTTGGATCACAACAACCTCCTGCAATGCTACAGGCTTGGGGAAGAGTGGCTGGAAAGTTGCCCAGAGGAAAAGGGCCTGGGGGTGTTGTTTGACAGCCAATTGAATATGAGCCAGCAGTGTGCCCAGGTAGCCAAAAAGCCAATGGCATCCTGGCTTGTATCAGAAATAATGTGGCCAGCAGGAGGAGGGAAGTGATTGTCCCCCTGGACTCAGCACTGGCGAGGCCACACCTTGAATACTGTGTCCAGTTTTGGTCCCCTCACTACAAGAAGGACATTGAGGTGATGGAGTGTGGTCAAAGAAGGGCAACAAAGCTGATGAAGGTTCTAGAGAGCAAGTCTTATGAGGAGTGGCTGAGGGAACTGGAGTTGTTTCACCCGCAGAAAAGGAGGCTCAGGGGAGACCTTATCACTCTCTACAGCTACCTGAAAGGAGGTTATAGCAAGGTGGAGATTGGTCTATTTTCCCAAATAACAAGTGATAGAATGAGAGAAAACAGCCTCAAGTTGCACCAAGGGAGGTTTAGGTTGAACATGAGGAACGATTTCTTCACTGGAGGGGTCGTCAAGCATTGGAACAGGATTCCCAGGACAATGGTGAAGTAACCATCTCTGAAAGTATTTTAAAGACATGTAGTCATGGTGCTGAGTGACACGGCTTAGTGGTGATTTGGCAGTGTTGGGTTAATGGTTGGACTTGATGATCTTAAATGTCTCTTCCAACCAAAATGATATTGTGATTCTCTGATTTGTAAGATTATAATTTGGTTTTGTCTTTAGGAATCTGTCCCTGAATTTTTCTTGGATCTTAGTGAGAGATACACAAAAAATTCAAGCAGTAGCATCAGAAAGATGTAGGGTAAATTTTTGACAGTGTTTTGACAATCATCCTTTCACCACTAGGCAGTGGTGTCCTAGTGCCCTGCAGAAACAGGGCCATGCTAGTGGAATAGTTTTTGGTGCTGTATGAGGGCTTTTAGATTTTTTTTTTATCTTCTTGACACTTGGCTGTCTGAAGGAAGACAGAGGAGATGAGATCAAAGCCTCAAGAGAGGAATGCTTCTAAAACAGAGCGATGAGCGCAGAAAATTCTGGTTCCTTCATTTAGAAATATTTATATCCTTTTCCTATCAGAGCTTCACTGGCAGTGGAAGATGGCTTTCTTCTTTCCCTTAAGTCTGTGCTTACATTAGCAGACTGAGGGACAGAGTGGTATAAGTGTTAACTTTGCTATAATATGCTATAATATTTATCAATGTGACATTAGAAATATTTGAATATTTATGATTTCTTTATGGTATGTTTTACCCCTCATTGTTTGCAAAACTTCAAGTGTTTTCAGTATTAAGAACTATTTGTTGACAGCAGCACCCTCTGGCAGCACTTTTTCCTAGAGGAATTACCTTTGAGCAATTAACTCCCTTTCTTCTACAGAGAAACACGTCTTTAGTATGTACTTTTAAAATTTCAAAAGACGAAGAAGTTGTAGTGCACCTCTTGCTTTCCTCTTGCTTTCCTCCCTGCTTCTCTCCCCACGAAGAAAACCTGAATTTTAAATTTATATATAAAATTACAGGCATGTTTGTATTGCAACTGCTTCCTTTTTATAAAAACACTGAAATCCAAACATAATACGTAAAAATATATTTAGATTTCAGCAAGCTTCTTGACAAAGTCCTTCATAGATGTTCTTACAGAAACCAATCTGCCTTGGGATAATAAGGAAAGCCTGCTTATACGTTAATAACTATTCAAGAAATAGGAAATTAAGGCTGTGTGTGATACAACCCCTCAAGTGTAGCTTTGTCATAATTTTATTACTACAGCCTGTGAAGGAAGAGGAGCAGGTGAATGAAATCAGGTCCTTACTGGAGAGAGCTAGAGAAGATCTGAGATCCCTTTGATTATAACTGACTACAGGGTTTCCTTTCAGTGCATGAAAAAGAGCACAAAGAAGTGTTTCTCTGATGTTAAGGGCGGGGGGGATAGGTGGGTTTTGAGGATGTTTAACATGATTTTGCATACTATTTGATCTGTTATTTTTTCTATGGAATTTCTGAGGTAACAAATAAAACCTTCTCAAATTGATATTAAAACCCCATATTACCAAAATTTTTCTTGTATGGCTTTGAAACGGGACCTCTTTTACCTTGGAACACGAGGGTGTTATTATCGAAACCTAAAACTCAATTCCTGTAATTTGTCCAGGGTGAAAAGGTTCACGGCTTTAACTGAGTTTCCAGACACCAGTCTTAACCCTATTCTTCTACTTAGCCACTGACATTTGATTTTCTTTGATTGTATTCGTTCCCTTGCCCAATACACATAGAAGAAAGTGCCAGGATTATTTTGTTCAATTTGTAATGATCACAAGATAGTCTGCATCTAAATAACACGTAATTAATAACATCTAGATGACCTCTATTCCTTCATTCCCTGAACTTCAGGGCACTTTGTAATAATGACTCTCTAAATCAAATTTTTCCTCATAAGAAAATTTCAGTATTATGAGCACAGATAAAGAAATGCAAGAACCTGTGATATAGGTGTGCTACTCTTATTCAGTGGCTACAGCAGATCACATTAAGCCACTGCATTACTCTAACATAATATGACTGTCAAACATTGATGTGCAAGAGTACCCCAGTCCTCAGACACGTGACCATTTGATGTTCTCCATCTCTTTAGCTTGGGTTGAACTAATCTGTAAATTCAATTAACACCAAGAATAATTCAATTATTTCTTCTCTGACTGGTCACTGGACAGTAGCTGTGTTGTGGTTTAAAAGAACCAAAAGGTAGCAAAAGTGACAATTCACCCTCAGGAAGAGGTTTATCTCCTCAGAGAGCTAAACAAAAGAACTAAAGTGCTGGAACTGGGGTGATAATGGAAGGCTTTAACTTACAGCCATGGGCAAAGAAAGCAGAAGGCTTGAAATAGAGAGGAATGAAAATTAATTTAATTTAAAACCAATGAGAACCACAAATCACCACTTAAATTCAGGTAGGACAGAAAGAAAGAGAGAACAGTGATATTAAATACATAAATGGACATATATATACGTATCATCCTCCCACTCCATCCACTTCCCCAATTACTGTACACCCTCACACGCAGTCCATGCCGGAGGGTGGTGGGCAGGAAAGGAATAAACTCAGAATGGAAAGAGACAGTCCTTTTAATCTCAAATAATTAAGTTCCAAGTTGAATTTCTCAGGACTAACTTCCGCTGCGTAGCCTCTCTCTGGGGTAGCTACAAAATGTAAGAGTCACTGGGATTCCAGGGAACGTCTTGACTCTCTTCCCGTCTGCAAAATGTGAGAGCTACCAGATCTCCGGGAGATGTTCTGCATTCTCTGCATTCTAGCAGGGCCTTTATTCTCCATGCTTGAACTTTTTTCCTCCTCCCTCGCCAGTGGCTGCTCTCTGTGCAGAGCTGGGAAGCTCAAGATCTGCATCCCTTCCTCCTGGTGCCTCTTCTTACCACCCCTGTCAGTAATCAGCAAAGTGAAAAGTCTGCCTGCTGCGTGGAAGATCTTTACTGTCCTGATTGCTGAGGTGAGTGCTTCAGTCCCTTCCTCCTGGTGCCTCTTCTTACCACCCCTGTCAGTAATCAGCAAAGTGAAAAGTCTGCCTGCTGCGTGGAAGATCTTTACTGTCCTGATTGCTGAGGTGAGTGCTTCAGGAGTTCTCCGTTTTCAACCTCCTCCTGCTGA
>NW_010412101.1:0-10335 GCF_000710305.1 Buceros rhinoceros silvestris | reverse complement strand
TGCTCCCAACTAAACATCATGATGTGTGTCTTTCTGTAGGTTTATTCAAAGAGGTGTTGATTGACATGGCTTGGCTCCAGAGGTGGGCACGATATTGGAGTCAAGGTGGCAAAACCTCCTTCTGTGCTCTAAACAAGGAAAAGAGGGGGGAAAGCTCTGGGCCTTTCCCTGGAGCCAAAATCCTAAACCACAACAAGCTGTGATCAGTTGCCATTCTCGGGAATATTCAGATCCAAAATGCATACTCCAGATATTGGTTTAAAAAAATAAACACAGAATTCTCTGATGTGTAATATTTTAAGGTGTAGGGATTGCAGGATTTTTTTCTAAAAATAATTTTTAATATAGATCACTGCTGGCCTGTTACAGATACACCTAGTTTCATTCTCTCAACTGTATTTCTGCCTCTGCCTCATGAATTACATTGAACAAACCTACATCTTGCTAGGAAATGTGGTGCAGAGTGACATTGTATTTCAAATAAATCTTTGGGAAGACACATCTAGTTTTGTCTTGATCTGTTTTAGTTGGTTAGCATGAAGATTTTTAATAATTTTTGTAAGATCTGAAGGTCAGTTATCTAGTTATTAAAAGCATTTTTATATCCTTAAATCCTTCAGAGCCCTTAAATCCACACAGCCCTGAGGTAAACGCTATCAAGTTCACAGACTTCTGATGTCCAGTAACAATTCTATAAATCTGCCAAGCTCTAGCACCTCGCGGTATCACTTTAAAGTTCATATAGCCCTAAGGCAGTCCTTTCCATCACAGCATGGCCAGAAGGCAAAAAGGCAGTAGCAGCAGGCAATGTGATGGATGGAAGAAGACTTCACTGCACCAGAACGGGAGGGTTAGGCACTGGAGATGGGAACAGGTGAGAAAGAATAGGTGTATCTGCCCCTATAAAGGGTGCAAATGGTCTAGGTATCCCTGGCCTGGTGAGGAGAGACATATAGTCTGTGATGCATAGACAAAACAGTCTATCTGATTCTGATTTATTCATCAGTTTGTGTGCTTCTCACTATCTTTCTGCAAGACAGGAAGAGTTCACTCGCTCTTCTCAGTATAACCAGGTTAATAATTGTAACAGGAAAGGATGAAATTCAGTGAAGGATGAAATGTCACAACAATTAGGAAAATGGGTATGAACTTCTAACTTGAAGCTATTGCAGTTATTCTGACATACTCATGAGGCAAAACACATAGAAGAGAAGAAAAGCCCAAAATGCCATGTTTGATTAACACCATCACAGCACAGAGAGTGAAGGATTTCTCCTGTCTCTCCGCAGTGGTAGTAAGCTCACCCACACAACACCAGAGTTTTCAAGAGTTTATGCTTTTAGAGTGTTGCAAGAGATGACAGCTGAATAGAAGGAAGCTAAAATAAAGTGTTCATCATCAGATGATGAATTCCGCCTCCTTTCAGCTACTTCAGCATTGCTAGGAGTTCTAGGACCAGAGACAGAGGGAACCGTAGGCAAACACGTACGCAAAGTCAACCAAAAATCAGTATTTCTGATTACAGCTGAATTAGTGCAGATCACTCCCCAAACTTTTTGTTATTTCCTGTCAAATTAAAATCAAAGCTGGCAAAATGTTCACATGAGAACAGATAATAGTTTTTTTATGCCTATGGCTCCATCTTCAGGGTTGGATTAATGCTCTTGTTGAAAACAACAGCAGATAAAAAAAGACCATTTAGAGAGGAGAAAGAAAAAGACATGGAGTTTACAGAAAAAAATGCTAGAGGGTTTTTCTTCATAGTGTAGAACAATCTTGATCACTACAATCATGGCATTGCTGCATTGATGCCAAAGCAACATGAAGATTTACAGTATATTCGTATTAAGAAATTGATAAAATCACTGTATGTAGTTTACAACATTAAGAGCTTCCAGCTACTACTCCTATAGGGACTTTTTGAGTAACATATACAAATATGTCACAAAATTAAGATTTTTTTTCAATGATAATGGAAAGCAGGAAAGCAAACTCCATTATCATGTTAGAGAGGTAATCTGGTTTCATTCTTGCATAGGTAGATTATCTGCATTCAGCATTAGTGCTAGTTTGGACTAGCCATCATTAAGTTTCACAAAAACTAACCTTCTGTCTATTCATATTTGTGACAGCATAGACTTCTGTAAAGCCTTTGACATGATCCCCCACAACATCCCTCTCTCTAAATCGGAGAGTCATAGATTTGATGGGAGGACTGTTTGATGGATAGAGAATTGGTTGGATGGTCACATCCAGAGGGTAGTGGTCAACGGCTTCATATCCAGATTGGAGATTGGTGTCCCTCAGAGGTCTGTACTGGGACCAGTGCTGTTCAGTATCTTCATCAATGCCACAGACAGTGGGATCAAGTGCACCCTCAGCAAGTTTGCAGATGACACCAAGCTAAGTGGTACAGTTGACACAACTGAGGGACAGGATGACATCCATTGGGACTTGGATAAGCTGGAGAAGTGGGCCCATGTGAAGGTTCAATACATGAAGGTTGAACATGAGGTTCAGCGAGGCCGAGTGCAAGGTCCTGCCCCTGGGCTGGGTCAATCCTCAGTATCAATACAGGCTGGGGGATGATGGGATTGAGAGCAGTCCTGCAGAGAAGGACTTGGGTGGATGAAAGGCTGGACATGAGCTGACAATGTGCACTCGCAGCCCAGAAAGGCAACCATATTCTGGGATCCATCAAAAGCAGCGTGGCCAGCAGGTAGAGGGAGGTGATTGTGCCCCTCTACTCCACCCTGGTGAGACCTCACCTGCAGTACTGTGTCCAGCTCTGGGGTCCTCAGCACTAGAAGGACATGGACCTGTTGGCGTGGGTTGAGGAGGACCACAAAACTGATCAGTGGGCTGGAGCACCTCCCCTGTGAGGGCAGGCTGAGAGAGTTGGTCGTGTTCAGCCTGGAGAAGAGAAGGCTCTGGGGAGACCTTATTGCAGCTTTTCAATACTTAAAGGGAGCCTATAAGAAAGATGGGGACAGTCTTTTTTCAAGGCCTGTTGCTACAGGACAAGGGGGGATGGTTTTAAACTAAAAGAGGGGAGATTCAGACTAGGATAAGGAAGAAATTTTTTGCAATGAGGGTGGTTGAACACCGGCATAGGTCGCCCAGAGAGGTGGTAGAAGCCCCATCCCTGGAAACGTTCAAGGTCAGGTTGGATGGGGCTCTGGACTACTTGATCTAGCTGAAGATGTCCCTGTTCACTGCAGGGGGAGTTGGACTCGATGACTTTTGAAGGTCTCTTCCAACCCAAAGTATTCTATGATTCTATGATAATTTTATGATTCTATGACAGCCAGTGTACCTATGCATGGTGTAAAATTCTCTGTCACAAGGGATTTTTTTCTCATAACTAGTAGATGTAATGCTGGATCGAAAAGGAAGCATCACCAATTCCACCAGACTTCCAGACAGACAGCAGTATACACTTAGATGTAGTGAACAGAAAAATAATCTACCATTAATTCAAATATGAGAATATAAATGTACTGGCAGATGGCAAATATGTTTCTGCAGGTATACAAATTTCATTGTGAAGTTGAACAGTAAGCAAACTTGGGAAAACAAATAGATTTATTATTTTTTCTGTAAGAGTAGATTTAAAAGTGGGTAGAGGAGGAAACAGGTATTTCAGGACAACTCCACAAGGAGAAAAAGGCAGGTCAGACATAACCTTTGGTATCTTTTCAAGATACGAAATAAAGCAGCAGTTAATGTCGCTTCAGAGGAATCAAATATCATAAAAGAGCAACACAGAAACAATGACGGGTTGTCATAAAAAAAATAAATCCATCAACTGACAAAGTTTGTCTGACGTTGAGTCTGGGGAGCTGTTGTCTGATAGCGCTGGCCTAAGCAGCTGATGGAAGTTTTATGAACTTGGACAGCAGAGGTTTCAACTTTGTGGGTGAAACTGTGCAATGGAAACAGTTTCTTTTGATTCAATTCATGGAGTATTGATCTTCAGGGCTGATGATTTATTAACATAACATTCGGTACAGCTGGATATCCCAGTAATAACGATGCTGTTACTGACACTGAAAATTAATCACTGTAAATCTGAGAACAGGAGTGCTTAGATAACAAATTGGATGTCCTGGATTTACAGCAGCTTGGGAAATACCACTAAGTGATATAGTAACCTTTCTTTTCTGTGCAAGTGTTCTCCTTTTTGACAACACAGGACAGATGACAATTTTATTTAAACATACTGGGGAGTTTATTGCCTCATTAGTCAATTAAACATGCAAAGTGTGCATTACACATCTAATTTAACTTCTTCACTACAAAAGCAATCCTATATGATCCAGCAAAATGAACCACTGGTGCAAATGCTTACCTGTCCTATGTGGAATACTCACAATTTTAACCACAAACAGCATAAGCAAGTCAGTAGGGATGGACAAATGAATCTAAACTGATCATGTTTTAAAAATACTGTATTATGATCTGTGTGCTTGTCAGTGACATTGTTTGGCTAAAAATAGTCATACCTTCTACCAAATACCTCAGTATGATAGATGGACTCAGAAGATACCTCTGGAGAGGTAAGAAAAAAAATCATTTGAAGTACACAAAACCGGAAGGAAATGTCAGCAAAACAGGTATTCTCTTTGTATGCGTAGTTTACCTCCACTCCCAACAAGAACAACAGAAAGAAATGTGCACGAATCAAACCTACCCTAACGATAAGACTTTAAGTGGTCAATAAACAACTGCCCTTAAGATTTAATGCAGTTCCCACTGAAGAAAACACCCACATTTAACACAGTGCTTTATGAAGTGGCATGAAGTATAAAAAGGACTAAATTTAAGGACTTGCCTAAACATGGAAATGAATTTTTCTCTTGGTCCAGTGACTTGCTGTACTGTACCTTCAAATCAGTTCAAATCAGGAGAAAGCACTGCTGCAGTGGCTGTATAAGATATCTCACCTCAGTATAGCATAGAGACTTGGATTCTGCTGCGTCTGTTTCATAACCTTATTCTCTGTGTTGCAATTTGTTTATTTCTATAGGCCAGTTTAAAAAAGCTCTAGGCACACAGCAGACAGTTGCAGGTTCCCCTGCTCCCTACTCATCTCTTTTGTATGTTCCTGGAAGGTGCCTCACAGAGTGTCTACCACTGAAGTGCAGCCAACTTCATAGACTTAGAGGATTTTCCTTTACTAGCACTTTTTCACTGTTTTATCTGCTGACAATAATTTTCAACATGTACCTTTTTAATTAAGGCTGTGCTTGGAGGTAGACAGGTCTTTGTTTTCTTCGCATGGGGAAATAAGTGCAATGAGTATCATCAAGACTCTACATACCATGGAAGTAATAATACTGCTCATCACCTTGCTGCTTATTACTACTCCATAATCACTTGTAGACTGCCTGAGACGTGGTCTCAGACAAAAGACCCATCCTCTGTTGTAAACAGATACATAAACGCTCAGTAGCACTACACATTACAAAAATGCATTTCCACATGCTAAATTACAGGAAGATAATAACTTCACAAGGGGAATCATGGCTTCTTTTTTGCTAAGGCCAGCCAGTTTATTTTGCTTAGTAACAAACTTTATTTTCAAACACTTTTCTTCAGTGTGAGAAAATACCCTTGGTAAAGATAATATACTACAAGTAATTCTGCCTTTTCAAATTGTAGCACATTGTAGTAAATAAAAATTCCGCAAAAATTCTGCCTGCAATGGGACAAAACTGTAAATGAGCTGCAAAACTGAGAACTAATTTGTCACATTTAGTTGACAAGAGGTGTAAAGAACCATCTTCCCTGAAGGACCCAAATTTCTCACTTCATTGCTCTGTAGTTATACTCAGGAGGTGATCAGTTAGCTAAAGCCCACACTCTCTACACTAGAGTCAGATCAGCTGTTGCAATACAGCATCCATGTAGTGCTCTCAAACCTCTCTCTCTGGTGAGTCAGGGACTGATGTTACAAGAAGTTAAGCAAACCTCTTAAGGGTATGGGTAAAGTCTGATTTCTCGAAAAATACAGAAAACCTAGAATTAAACAAATGTAAAAAATAGTGAGCAGCAAATTCTCCCATTTCTTTTGGTGTTTTTTCAGGATGGTTCCCTTTACACTGGCACTACAACAATACCCCTTGCTTCCTTAGTAAATAGGAAATAAAATAAAAAACACATATGTAGACCTCTGCAGAAAACTCACTGAGATCCAGAAGTTATTTGTTGTTCGAGAATTTGAAGATTTTGCTGATCATGCAGGGCTAGATCTCTAAACATGCTTCTATTTTAACTTTTGCATAATGCAGAGGTCTTGGAGTTAAAAATCTGTTGGCCGAATATAGCTTATTAGACTTTCCATAAACTCACAATGAAAATGCCAAATTGGCTTTTAAAAAACAAGAGGAAGATCTAGCAGATACCAGATGTGTAACTGAAGTTTGTTTAAATGTAAAAAACTGGCTGAGAGTCATATTTATCTTAAACACTTGCAGCTCTGTCGTTTGTAGCAGAGGAGCATGGATCTTCACAGTTCAATGTTGGCAGCAGCAGCAGCCCACTCCTCCTGCTGCCGAGGGAAACACGGAAGGAGAACTGGAAAGTTCTCCTGGAAGGAGAACAGTACAGGCGCTGTCTCAGCAGCAGGGGGGTAAGGAATGGGGAGCAAATTCAAATGATTACTAAGTCCACAGCTGCTCTGAGATTGTAGTCCAGCTCTGAGAATCTTATTTCTTTACCTCTGCAAATGAGTGGTTGATGTGACCAGCAGAGTTCATGAGCAGAGAAGCAGATAGAGAGGAAGTAATCTCAGTTACACTCAGCATTTCTTATTATTTACTGAGGGACTTTTCTGCCACTAATTTCTAGTTATACCCAGATCAGATATCTTCAGCTGCTTAAAACCACTTTTGTAAGCCAAAATATCAGTATGTGAGCATTTATGAAGATGAAGAAAATGCCATAATTGAAAACCTGACACGATTTAACTTTGACTGTTCAAGCCGAGTAGCATTTACTCAGATGTGTAGTCACGGTAAATTCAGGGGAGTGCAATTTACTTGTTTTATGCCAGATATGGCAACTCTGTCACATAAAATTAATCTCCTAACATTCATCTAATCTGATGGACTTGAGTCTCTGAGCTCCTTTGTCACTTGTACATTACTGTCAGAGAACCACTTTCTGCTGACAGTGACAAAGCTGTAAATCTGAGATAAGTCTGTTCATCAGAGATGAGGTAAAAGACATGGAGGATTTGTCCCAGTCAATCCGCTTCAAGCCCCATGCATATGGGAGGCTGTAGGAAGATTCTCTGCAGAAGGTTTGGGACAGGATTCCTGCAAATGACTAGTCTCAGAAGCAGTAAAGCAAGGCCTAAAAAATAGAGTTGGATTAGTATTTGTGTCACGCGTCCAGAAATCTCAGTTAGTGGAGCTGCAGCTTCTTCCCCTAGGCTTGCTCCACAAGCAGAGTGCTTAACTTAGGTGGTCTCAGCCATTCTCCGGGTATCTCTTTCCATCTGTGAAGCACGGAACCTAGGGAGATGTGTTAAACTCGCCTGCTTATTTAGGCCCTTCAACCTGTATGGTGTAAACAGCATGTGCTCTTACGCCTACTGATTTTTTTGCCTCCACATGCAATGCACCTCTCGATAGTCAGGTGCAGTATCCACTGATGTTTCAGGCAGGGCCATTCACTTGAAGTTAGGGAAGTTGTCTTGTATCTGACTATATGCAACCCTTTATGACCCCAAATCTGATGCCTCAGAAAAGATGAACATTTCTTGGTAGGTGCTTGATTGAAACTCCTTTTAGACTTCATGGGTGACCTATAATTATGAAGGAGTCCTCTCAAGAACTGCAAGAGATAATTCTTTCCTTAATACATTCTAATCAGAAGGAATTACAGTGGAAGAACAAGAGCCAGGCAGAAAAACATAAACTGATTAAAAGCAGAAGTGATTATTTTAGTAATTAAACATTTCTTAACTGAAATTACATGAAATGCAAGAAGAGCATGAAAGGTCAGGATAAATTTTTTAAAGAGTGCTTCAGATGAAAGGAAAGGGAAAAAAGAAGCAATTAAACACGAAGATAGAAAGTTGTGATGCATAGAAGATTATTCCAAACAAGTGACTACCAACAAACTGCATTGTTTTGAATGTTTAATTAATAAAATATTTTTTTCATTAACCATTGCTGCTAGGGAAGATAGATTGGAAAAAACACTCAGAAAACAAAACAGAGACATTTCTTACTTGCTTGCATTTACATAAATGTAGAAATCTGAGAAGCAAAACTAATTGTTTATGTCCAAATTGAGGGATCAGAATGAATATGTGGTTATTACTAATGCTGCATGCGCAGGTCACGTTTTCCAAATAACAGCAAAATATGGGAGTGAAGGGACCTTCTGAGACTGTCAATAGGTTGCCTGGTTGAATCTCTGCTTAAACTGTCACAGCACAGGAGCCAACCTACATAAAGGGGAGCCAGGAGCTTTGACTTGACTTTGATTGAAAAACTACTCCTGAATGCTACTTGTTTCTTACTTTAGAGTATGACTCTCAGGCATTCTGAAGGTACTTTCAAGAGAACTGAGTTCTTTAGCTCAAATTTTAAAGCTGACCCAAAAACCGCCATAACTAAACAACACATGCACACTAATTGCCTTCTGAGCCAAGTTTGTAAGATGCAGTGATTTTCTGGTATGATTCTAATTTTTTTCCTTTTTTTTTTTTCCTTTTCAAAAGTGGCAATTCTATGTCTTCTGTCTTCCCCTGCCCTTCTCATCCCTCAAAATGACTCAACACATATGCAACTCCTGCAGTAAAATCTTAACTCTTGCAACTAAATTGACTACCTTCCTGGCAGTGTCTAAGTCAAAGCGTGGGAGGGAGGAAGGAGGGTAGCAATGGGAAAGCACTGCTCATCTTTGGTCACTTGCTAGCAGATAGAGCTGATATGACCAGCTGCAGTCTTGATCAAGTTAAAATCCTACATATTCTCAGTAGCTTGATCTCAAATGTGGACACGCTACGTTTACTAAAGATGTAACTCAGGAAGAATCAGCCATTGCATACAAAAGGCTTTCCTAGTTACGTGCAAGCAGTAGATTTTTCAAAACTTATGGAACTTATAAATAGTCAGTCAGACTTTTACAGGGCTGTACCTGACCCAAAGACATCTTTATTTTACAATCTAATATCCCTTCTGCAAATCACAAATAGAAATATTAAAAAGCCAGCAAATTTTGTCAATAGAATTGTTTGGATCGGCTACAGGATGCACTTTTTTCTTTACTTTGTTGTGAGTAATATTCAAAGGTAGAAAAGGTACTTGAGGCAAACAGCACCCTTATTAAAAAAAAAAAAATTACCCCAGCACTTAAAACTGCCAAAAGTCCTAAGCAACCACAAACAGGTCATAATGACCTCATGTGACCAATACACTTTTTTGTACATATCTCTAACAGATAGTTACCTCCCATGAATCAGGATGGACAAATAAACCCTTGACAAGAGACTGAAGGTGTTTTTTATTCTCTTTTAAGTGGAAAAGGGTGAAGAGGTGGCCTCTGAAGGCAAAAGGAATTAAATAAAGGGCCAGTGTGTAGACGTTCAACATCTTTCTTTGTGTTCTCTGCTCATAGTGCGTTTTGCTATGCCAAGGCACTCCTCTTCTGCATTCAGCATTAGTCGACAAGGAAAGCCGTGCTGTTGGTCAGGAACTCTGACATGATCCATGATTAAAGCAAGGTCTTGATCAAATGCAGTTTTTAGACTCTCAGTTTGCTATTCAATGCAAGAGAGTGACTTTGTCACACTACATGAATCAAAACCCCAACTGGATGCTGGTGTAAATAAAAACAGTTTAAAAACCAACAACAATCAAGAAGAATGAAACTTTGATCAGGCTGGAGTTAATTGATTAAAATGTCCATTTCATTGTCCTTTAATGTCTAAGCTTCAGTAAACAACATGAGAGAGCAGAACCCAGCATGCAGTAGCAGGAAGGAGGCCACAAAGGAAAGCCTGGCAAGTAAACAAAGATTAAAAGGAGAAGAAAAAGATAGATTATACAGAATAAATACAGAAACCTACTGTGCTCATGCCCAGAAGCTTAACACAATTCTCCAGCTATGCCAGCAAAAGGTAGAGGAATTTATAACCATCAGCACAACACAGACTCTTATTTGCATTTATTTTGCTCACAGTAACCCTATGAATTCTTTTCTACCAAAACATCAATGTGATTTGTGCAAAGCTAACCTAGTATAACACTTCCAGTACAAAATGGATTAAGCAATGGGAAAGGATATTGAATCACAGAATCACAGAATCACAGAATC
>NW_010412100.1:19494-43768 GCF_000710305.1 Buceros rhinoceros silvestris | reverse complement strand
AGCCGCCCTGGCACGACGCTTTGTTCATCAATCTGCCACGGAGCAAGGGCGCCCAGGGGGCCACTCTGTTATGGAAATCCGCTGGACTTCAGCGGTCCCGTTGCTTCAGACGTCAACTTTATAAGCACCTCGTGACAAAGCTGGAAACTTCACAAGGTGAGGAGGGAGAGATGGGAAACAGATGCATTTATAGGGGAAAAAAGCGCCTACTTCTAGGTTGCCATCTCTGTTAGCAAAACCCTTCTGAACACATCCCTAGCCACAGCGTCTTCTCCCTCCCTGGGCTCTCTGCTCTGTTTATGGACTTGCAGCTCAAGTAGCAAGACCAGGAAAGGGCTTCGAACTGCGTCCTTTAGCAGCGTGTGGGAGCACCGAGGGTGTCCACCTCACACAGCCACACGCCTCGGGCAAAGCGCATCTTGCACATTTATAACCCAGCATCACAGCAGAGAAACTCGGCTCCATGCTGAGCTACACAGAGAGCGGTACCGTCTCCCTTCGCACGCTCCGCAGAAAAAGAAGGGGTAAAATTCTGCTTTCCCAGGCAAGATGTAAACGAAAAACGACCGGCATGGAAGTCAATGGAGTTACACAGCAGTGAGTGAGACAGGAATCAAAGTATATAAAATAGATATTTACACAGCACCAGCATTGCTCATAGTGTTTTAAGAACAATAAAGCAGCAGCTTATATAGTCTCTTGCATATTGTGGACATGAAATAAAGCCAAGACAGGAGCTAGAACATCTAATTCCCTGGCTCCAAGGAAGAGAGAGAGTGATTCAGGTTTACAGGGTGCCATTCAGTTTTATGACAATATATCCTAATACAGCAGGTTTATCAATTGAGCAAAAAGGCACAACGGGGTGTGTTATTATTGGAGCCTAATCTCACGCCTCGGGTGTGTTGTGCGAGGCATGAGGGCAAAAGGCCACACCACTGTGTGATTATCCAACACAACGCTGGCTCTGGACCACCGTGTCTGGATTATCAAGTGGATTGGCTTAGGTTTGAAAATGAAACGTTAGCATTTGTTGCTCAGGATTCAGCTGAGGATGGATCTCCCTGCTGCGGGCATGAAGCACGAATAGCACATGGCGGGCGGAAAAGCAAACACACCGCTCGCTTTCATCGGGTCTCCCCTTTGCTGGCCAGGCTGCCCATGGCCTTGGGGTGTCACAGCGCCTCTGACCAGGTGCATAAGAGAAGAAGGGATCTTCCCAGGCCAGAAGAACGCGCTAGGAGACACAGTTACGCAGAGAAACTGAAAGGTACCAGCTACCTCACTGCAGAGAGACCCCCTGAGCAAGCCATCAGCACATCAAACGCTCCTTGCTGAAGGACGATACGTTCTGCGCTTCCCTGCCGGGAGCCCTGCCCATGGAGGAGCCCAGCTCCTGCTGCAGGTCTCAGTTTTCCCGTCCATGAACTGGAGCCTTATTTCTCCACAGATGTGCCCGAGGTCTCAGAAGCTGCCTGAGATCCCGGGCACACACACTGCACATTATATGGCACCTATGCAAGAACCACTGAGCAAGAGACTCACTGGTCTACGAACAGAGAGGATTGCTCCTCGCTGGGCCCGTCCCATTTACGCCAGTGGGACACTGGGGCACGTGCCGCACGCCTGGAGGGAGAACAGGACCCTACAGGTTTTAATTAGCACTCTTCGAGCAGCAAAGTTCCTGTCTATTGTCACTTAATTACTGTGTATCTACCCCAACAGACATGAAGCTTTCCCTGTGACCTCTTGCTCTCCACACCCTTGTCATTCTCTCTCTCAGAGCCCTGTGTGACACTGGGGAAACATGGAGCAACTTCTTAATTAATTGGACTAATTAGTCTCCTAGATGGCTGGACAGCTGGACCCTATCTCCTCCTTCATCTCCTCGTGGAGGGAACAATCAAATCACAGTTTGTTACTCCAGAGTTGACAAAGTCTCAGCGCTGCCCGTGATCTGGTTCCTATTAACCCGACTCCCCCGAGAGCGCTGCAGAGGATGAAGACGTTTTCCCTTTGGCTAATGAAGTCCACAGCGAGACCACGCTACCGCCACAACAGCCCTGGGTAGCCTTATACAGGGTCAAGGCTTCCTCTCAACCCCTTCCCTGTTTCACAGGGTTTATAACGTGGCTGTAAAACTTTCCTCTGGCTTGACACCCTCCCTGCTGGGGCCCAGTCCCACACTGTAGTTTTTTAAACTTTCCAAAACTACATTTCTGACTTTTTTTTTTTTAATGCTCTTTGACTCAAATCTGGTTTTTCAAAAAGTCCGATATTCGATTCTCCTGAAAGGGCATTTTTCTCTTCCACCTCTACATGCACAGCCAGCACCTGAGACCTGTCACTGCCTGGGGCTCCCGTGAGCAGAGCGCTGACCTCCGTGTCTTGCTCTGCGGACAGTGGCACTTCCCTTCACACAAAGGTTTAGATAATGCCATAATTGCGAGGGTTAACCAGCACCACTAGATTTTTTGTAGATCTCAGAATAGGTGAACTTTTACTGGGTTTTGATGCTTTTCTGCCTTTCGAGAGCTCAGAATGACCTTGGATTCACAAGAGAAACATGGGGGGTAATTGGCCCAGACTGTCAACAACAGCAGAAAAGAAAACCAGGAGAGCACGGAGCCACCCTGGAAAGCAGCAGCTGAGCCAGGGTGTGGGACTTGGGTCTGGGACAAGCAGCAGGAGGCCACTGGGCTTTATCAAGCGCGTTGGTATAGATTAACGCAACACACAGAGGGCTGTGTCGAGAGCAGGGAGCACCCCACAGCCTTCGAGTCTCCCCTGGGGCTGGTGACTAGCTCCTGGGCACAAACTCACCCTGCTCGCTTGTATTCGTGCTGGTACAAATATCGATGTCTGTATGGTAACGCCACCAACCGATACAAACCGAGAGACCGAGTGAAACAAACGGGGAGATCTCTGAAAGCAAACCCATGTGCGGTTCCCTACCAAGGTTAGAAAAAGAAGGGAGAGGAGGCAGCTGGTAAAATGCCCTCTGCAAGAAAAGTTGAATTTCTTGAACTGAGACAGCTCAGCATGGACTGCCAGGACTTTGGGTTCAAAATCCGCAAGTTAACTGCACAGACACAGCCAAAGGCACAGCTGAGCGTATCCGCACAGTTCTCTCTGCCTCAGCCCACAAAACAACCCCTAGAAAACCCTCCCCAGGAGCTTGTAGCTCTGCTGGGGAGCTGGATTACTGCCTCCAGCACCCAACCTTCTCGCCCTGCAGCGGGTGTTTCCGCTGATCCTGCTCCTGCCTCACACGGTTCTCCTAAGGCAGGTTTTGATCAGAAGGGGGAAGTCACAGTTTCAGTACTTCACTTCTGCAACTTACACACATGCTACAGCTGGGGAGAAAACAAGATAAAAATATTTTCTATTTCTGGAGTATTTTTTGCAGTTCTCAAAGAGCTGAGATTTCAATTCTCATTTGCTAGATGCAAACTCCGCCTAGAAGCAAAGAGGGAATTTTTTTTTTTTCCACCCTGTCTGTGTTATTTCCTCAGGGGCTGCAAGATGCTCTCCCCAAACGATACAGCTTTAAAAGGAACTGGAAACAGCGAGTATCCATCTGGAGATTTAAAACAAACACACTTGGTGCAGTTTGGAAGCAAATTCCAAACAGCTGAACAATGCAGCAGGAGGGAAATGCGAGGCAGCCGCAGCAGGTTGACAGACAAGAAGCAAAGGAACCGTTAGCTACGGGAGCAGCAGCAGTCCCATAAAAGATGGCTGTTGAGCCCTGGAACAGACATGCTGCAAGAAGCACTTTGCAGAGAATTAAAAAGACACAAGCTTCACCTCTGTCAGCACAGAAACAACGTGCTGGGGTGGCTCTGGTTTTACTGGTCCAGCCTATCTATCGGTAAGGGTCATATAATTTGGTTGAAGGGAAAACAAGCAGGCGAGAAAAGCCCCTCCCCAGCACAAACAGAGACCCAGTGCACCTCCTCCCCTCCTGCAGCGGTTCACAAAATTGTCACAGGGACTAAATTACAACAAAGGAGCGAGTGCATCTGGGCAGGCTCTTCCCTCTTGGTCTCAGCAGGCAGGAGCTCAGGGAACTTTCCTGAGTAGCAGAAGTTAAGCAGTGAAACAGAAATAGGAGAAGCTGGAGTTTCTCAGTCTGCTCAGCAGCCTGGCAAGGCTCATTCCCATCCAGCCCCGTGCAAAGCTGGGCATCTAAATGCCCTGGCTTGCTTCAGAAACCGAGAGCTGCAGAAGGTGACGGTCGCTGCTCCAAGACTATCAGACAGGCTCCCCAGCTGCCACGTTTTGTACTAGACTCAAATGAGGAGAGGTGGGAAAAGGGAATAAGTAACATAAAAAGACTATTTTTCAAGAATTTATTCTTGCAGGGCATGTTATGGCAGACAGAGGTGACCAAGTTTCAGGCGCTTGGATCCTTAGTCAGGCAAATGATCAGTTACTCCATCAGAGTTGTTCCACTCTCTGTACAAGTGCTACAAGACCAGCTCAGCTTTAGTAGAGTCTATGATGTTCCTCCAAGCAAGGCTTTGTTCAGCTCAAAGCCAGCGAGTCCCTGAACTCTTGCAACAACAAAAATGACTGAAAGAACGCAAGGCAGTACCAGGTTCGTATTGCCTGACAGCCAGGGCTCCGAACCATCAGGTCCCTTGGCTTTAAACGCCAGTAAGATCCATTGATCTCCTCCTGGCCAGCCTAAACTCAGACCCAAGAATTTAATAGACACAGTTTCAGTGGCTCATCCACAACTCTAACCCGCTCCCCTCCCCCACCCCCAAGAAACGGCATTTTGTTTTATAAAGACATTCAGCCTTTATTTATAAAACTTGTGAGTGATGGAACATCTACTATATCCCCTGGCAATTTTCTCCAATGGTTAATTACTGTGACTGTCAAAACACACACTTCAATTCTCATTTGAATTTCTCTGCCATCAGTTTCCAACCATAGAACCTAGTTCTATTATTTTTTTTTCCTGCCCAGCTTCAGTCTTTTACTGTCTTTATTTCTTTGTTGCGTTGGTATTTGTAGATTACGACCACGTTGTCTTTTAACCTTTTCTCACGTAAAGATTAGTTTGAACTCTTTGGCACCTAACAGAAGATTATCCTACTGCACTTCTGCACTACAGAGAGGCCCAGAAAGGGACAAGGACGGCCAGCATGAAGGACCGCACGTATCTGAGAAGAAAGGCAATCAAGTCCTAATGAGCAACCTGCACAACTCATCGTATCCACGCTGCCTTTTTGCGCATTACCTAAACAACGGTCATTTAAACACACAGAAGAGTTTATAAGGCAAAGATATTGAAACACCCCCGAAAGCTTGCCTGTTGGTCAAACAAACGGGCTAGAAGAATCCCTCTCTTGCTAAATATAGCACTCCCCGCCATCTGAACTCAGAACCCATCAAAAGGACAGTCCAGCCCATTTCCCAGCGACTCCAGCCCGCAGCACTGAGCCCCCACCTCCCATCCTCTCTCTGGAGGGAGAAGCGAGACTGAATGTGCCCCCCGAGAGCCTCGTACCTCCCGCCGATCCCAGGAAGCAGCTTCCAATTCACTGGCAAAGCACCAACTATTACCTTTTTAACTCGTGTATTTTCAATACATACAAAGAACATGTACAACAAGGTTTTGCTGTGGTCAATAATCCCTGAAATGATGTTTTCAACAAACCTCATTTCAAGTCTAGATCCAGAGTAGAGAACTGATTGGATGAAAGGCCATTATATGACTGCTGTAATTTATTCTGCAGAGAGCTAAAACCACCAATTATCTGACATGAATGACACCACTTCTTTTTCTTACCAACACAAAGGTGCACAGTATCTATTTTCCGAGATCTCATTTAAATTTTAAAAAACCTCCTATGTTTAAATAAAAGGTGGCAGATACAAACCAGCTCGAGTCAGAAATACTGAGCAGAAGTGAGAAATCGAGTCAAGGCCAGCACTCCATCCCTCGGTCCCCTGGGTTTCGCTTGGGCTCCTGGGGGAAGCAGCAGCCGGCGTTTCAAACCGCGCCTGTTGTTGCTGCCTTTACGCTGTTTACACGCAGGCAGAGCTGGGAGGAGTTGGTGTTTTATTACTTTGACAAGTGAGAAGCGGGGCTGCGAAGAGGGGAGATTTTAATTTCACGCAAGCTAAAATTATCCATGTTACACGAAGCAGAAATTGGTTGGCAGACACAACCACCGCATTAACCACCCGCTCGTGGCTGCAACTCTTACCTGGCGTCCCTCGGTCGGGCGAGTTGCAATAGCCAACTGCCTTGAGTAGGTTATAAAGTTAAGCGAAAAGCCCAAAGAAACCCACTGTATAAAACGTGAGGTGTTTAAGGGGCAGCGTCCTCTGCTGAGTGCCCCAGCCACAACACCTTTCTCTGGCTGGGGAAACTGGTGACCCACTTGCTGGACCAAATTAATTAAATCTCATTCGCTCATTAACGCTAACTAGAGAGCGACTGCTTATTTTAGAAGCTCAATTATTTCCCATCCTCTCCTCCAGAAGAACCGCAGCATCAAGTAACCATTTGTGTGGCGTTCATGACGCTTCCCAGGATGCCAGCATCGGCTGAGACTCGGGTAGAAGTTTTGCAGCGACTGTTTGTGTCCAAGCAGTGGTCAAGCATCGCCAGGGATGATGCTGAGCCAGCGCAGAGAGCCCAGCTGATGCTTCAGCTGCTCATTTACCACCGGGAAAAGCTATGGCCGCTCTATACGGCACCACCTTTTAAACCGACAAATGTGAGCCACGTGCAGGACGTGTTTGACAGCATCGCACCAGTTTGCTGAGAGGGGATGGAGGAAAGCAGCCTGGATCATAAAATACTGCCTTTAATCTTCCGCAACAAAACGTACAAGCAGGAGCACGAGGATAAACAGAATCACAACATTCTGAAAAGCTCTGCACATATGTGCAGCTATTTCTAATATCCACCAGGGGAATGCCAACATCTTTGCCCGGTGGCACGGTTCGTTCAGACAGCGAGGTACCCACAGCTCCGTCAAAGCGTTGTTCGATGGTTGGGACAGGCTGTGGGGAGACTGAGCTTCACCCTCCTCGTGTCTGATCTTCAATGCTGATTTCTGGAGCTCGGTACAGGACAGGGAGTAAAGCAGCCAGGGCTCTTCTCTAACAAACCCAATAGCTGAGCTGCCCGTGGCAGGACGGGGAAAGGCAGGAGCCCAGCCCCTCGCTGGCTCCCAGAGCATGCTGAGGGTAACCCTGACTTGTCACACCAGCACGTAACAGAAATTAACGCTTAATCTGGCATGTTGAAAGCTCTGAATTAAGTGACAGTATCATAAATCCACAGTGTTACTTTTAAATGTCATTATCATTGCTGATGGTTCGGGTCACACCTGAGTTTGAAACCATAAACAAACCAGAGGTAAAAAAACCCCCATTTATGGGATGGGGTATATAGTTTTCTAAACCAGTTTGAACTTATTGCAGCAGCTCTTATTTATCTTGAACAACCACTTCATAAACTCCAATTCCAGGTCTAAAAAGAAGGCAAACACTCTTTATGGAGTGCCTCAGTTCATTTAGTTCAATTCATCATCGCCGTGTTGATGTAACCGGTGAGCGAGGCCGTTCATGCCGTGCAGCTTTCTGCCAGCACAGTCCTTTAGGGATGGTAAGTGAGATGACTCCGAGCTGTCACTTTCTTCTCCCGATGTTTTACAGCCGCTGCTGCTGGAGGTGTTTCTGCTTTTCCTATCACGGTGACATCTGAGTGCCGCTTTCAATGAGGCCAAATGGCCAAGTTCTAGCAGGTTTTGGACACTGGGAATTAATCAAAGTTCAACGTTTATGTCCCGCACTCATTCATCAGCGGGAACAGTCAACACCGCTCTAAGTGAGGACACCTGGGTTTTCCTTCTGCTTTTCTTTCCCAGCTCCACAGAATCGGGGAAGTTTGGTCACAGAAAAGCCAGTTTGGATCATCACAGCTGGTCCTGTTTAGCATAACCCCCCCTCAAATCCCCTGTCTGATCTCGGGCATGTCACCAACCTGCCCGAGAGCCAGTTCATCAGCTGTAAAGGAGGTATGTGTGACATGCAGAGAGGTGTCTGCTGAGCTAAAGGCTGATTATTTTAACCCTTTCCTGTAAGGGTGAGCCCGAAGGCAGGAATCGGAGCCCTCTGCCTTTGGTTTTTTGTCGTCCTTCTTTATCAGGACAAACTTTGAACATTTCAATTTTTACCTTTACCACGTGCACTTTCAAAAAAGTGCATGGGGCTGATGACACCCCATAGTTAGTAAGAAGGTAACTTTTCCTGGAAGCTTTTAAACACATTAATTTGGTAATTTTCAGCCTTTTCCCCTGGTGTTCAACCTCTCCTGCTGGGGAAGCACAGGAGAAGACGGGCAGTGGGCAGTTTGGGAGGTGCTTGCAGCTTTCCTTCTCCTCTCTCTGCTGAGGGCAGAAGACAAAAGCAACGCTCCCGTGCCTCCCAGCTCCCTGGTGCACACACACCCATCGCTGCTGATCTGCAACATATTGTCTCTGACTCATTTGGGTTTCAAGAGCAGAGTTATCAAGCTGCGAGGGAGGGAGGGACACCTCGGTGGTACCCCCGCTGGGACCAGGACGAGAGCTGCCAAAGCCAGAGCCCTCTGCCAGGCACAGCGCTCTCCACCCACGGAAAAATAGGGCAATCGTGTTTGCAGCCCTGGAAGCAAATGCTGAAACCCTTGAGAGATTTAACTCATTAAAGTTGCCACAAGTGATGGAGATGTTATCCAGCCTGTTGTAAAGAGATCGAGAAAAGAGCTGCTGCATAGCTGCAAAGTGGCTGCTATAAAGATGTTTTAAAGAGGGCGAGTGGGTGAGTTTGCATGTACAAGTGCAAGAGAGAGGGGGAGAGCGCACATGAGAAATATTACATGAAATAAAGAACCAATTAAAGCGTGGGGGGGACACAGACTCTTCAGAATGATTGGCTCTAAGCCGAGAACTGGAGCATTTAACCTTTTGTTTGTGTTCCACTGAAATGTTGCCTTGCTATCTGCCGGGGTCACAACCAGGTCAGAGCCACAAACCATCCCCGGCACAGCCAGTCGCCGTAAATCACCGCGGCCAGGATGCAGCCGCTGCCCAGGCTGGCCTCGGCCCAGCCCTTTCTGATACGCCTGTCACCCCTGGAAATGGTATTGGGATGGCAATCAGGCACAAATCGGATTTTGGTGGCAGTGGCTGCTGTTCGTTTCTGTCTGAAGAACTGGATGAAGTCCAGAGCTGAACAGCATGGATTTTGCAACCGCGCGGGCACTTCTCCATCATTACAGCCGCTGGTTGAGGTTGTGTCGGCTTTACGGTAGGATTGATCTGCCCCAGGACTCGTGCTGGGAGCAAAGTTGGCTCTTGGAGTCTTCAACCAAGAGAGAGATGAGAAGCTCCTCCTTTCAGAGGAGACTGAGTTTGAGGTTGTATCTGAATGCAAGATTATTTTAAAATTGAAATTCTCATGTGTAGAATCTGAACATAAAGGGAATTGTTTATTCTCAGCTAAAACGCCCCCAAACCTCTCACTAAGAAGAATAAGTCGACCAAAGAGACAGTTTTAGTTATTCGTGCCCCAGAGGCGGGTCTGCTGATGAAGCACAGCTTGGGTCAGGACATGCAGCTCTGAAGGGGATGCACAAGTCAGACTGAACCACTGACAATCCCCACAGGGCAGCAGGATCAATTAACTTGGAGCATAAGAGACTGGAGTCCTCGTGCGGAATAAGCCGACAGAGCCACACCAAGCCACAAAGCTGTCCCTGTGCTCCCTCTTGCAGGGGCAGCTGGTACAGGGCTCCTTGCTCCCCCACAGCCCCGCAGCCAGTTAGGACTTTGTTCCCTCGAATAAACACAGGGTAGGATGCAGAATGCCCTTACGAAGCCTCTGCCACATCTCCTTTCTCAATCAACAGCAATTTTGCCCATCCCCCAGACAACAACCACCTCTTTTTTAGTACATGGTATTAGTTCGGAGCCCGTTAATTGAACGCACCACAGAGTAGAAGGAGAATCGAATAAAAACGGGGTGGGCTGAGAACAGCGAGAGGTCCTCTTGGTGGAATTACAAAATCAAGAGAGGATTTCTGCTTTTAAATGCAGGTTTACCTTTCTGCTACAAAAGTAACATTTTGTGGTTTTTCCGGGGTGTGGTAATAACCCAGTATATGTGTGTTAAACCACGTGAACTGAGCGCTCTCCATCCAAAGCCGGAGGTACCCATTCTGCAGGTTACCCTCAAGGGGTTGTCCTGAAGGGGCGCAGCCAGTTAGAAAGACTGGATTTTAAATAATGAATAAATAAAGAGCTCCTCCTGCAATCAAGAGTTTTTCCAAACAGAGTGAAAACCGTGCAAGAAGATGTTAACTGAGTCAATCTTCCAGCTTTTCAGAGAAAAACAAACCCAAAATATCCAAAGTCTTGCAATGAAACAGACCAGGCAGAGGGCAGTTTTTTAACTTATATTTTGAAAATCAAGACTGATTTCTAACCAACTAAATTCCCTCCTTCTGCCCAGGTTTCCAATAAACAACACATAACTTTTTGAGATCTACTAGCAGGGAAGGAATTATTGTCTCCTTAGCAGTCGGCTAAAGCAGCTCTGAGACACAAGCAGAGCAACGTACCGCTTCACGGAGCAACTGCGGGCGCACCTACCCACGAGGAGCTCTGCTTATTCACCTAGCAGACAGACAAATTGTTTCACTCCATCTCTCTAGCCTCACGCCCTCTGTTTATTTCCAGAGCTCAAACCACCGAGTGCTGGCACAGCAAGAACCCCGCGCACTCTGCAGACCACGCAGCAAAGGCAGCTCATCCTCCGCTTCTGCGCGTCCTCGCACCCGCTGCTGGTGCCGGCGGTGTCAGTCTGACCTTCCCAGCCGCACGCTAAAACGTGTCATTCAGGCACGGTAATGATGCGCGTCGCCCACGTCCCGCTGCGCGTGTGGCACTGCGCGGTGTGCACGCTGGATTTGGGACGCCCGAGCAGCCCGAGGTAACGTGCAAACTCTTTTCACGGCCAATTTAAACACACACACACACACACACACGCACTGCGGACACAGCTCTGCTGTTGTTCCTCCTCGCTGCGTGTCCTTCACCCATATCACATGCACTCTGCCTGCCAGCCCATCATTTCTGTATTAACTCTCGATTAGCTCAGAGTTGGACCAATTTCTCTGCCCCCTGCTGTAACCCGTTAATGGAGGATTTGTACCAGCAAAGCAAAACGGTCTCTTTGCCCAAGAGGCTTTTGCTTTCACGTAAAGCCAGAGCAGGAGCAAACAGGCCGAGACTGCTGCCCACATCGCTCACCCACGTGCAGGGCAGAGGGATGGTCTTGTGGAAGGGCCTTCTGCCGTTCTTGCCCGAGCAGCCCGAGGTAACGTGCAAACTCTTTTCACGGCCAATTTAAACACACACACACACACACACACAAGCACTGCGGACAGCTCTGCTGTTGTTCCTCCTCGCTGCGTGTCCTTCACCCATATCACATGCACTCTGCCTGCCAGCCCATCATTTCTGTATTAACTCTCGATTAGCTCAGAGTTGGACCAATTTCTCTGCCCCCTGCTGTAACCCGTTAATGGAGGATTTGTACCAGCAAAGCAAAACGGTCTCTTTGCCCAAGAGGCTTTTGCTTTCACGTAAAGCCAGAGCAGGAGCAAACCGGCCAAGACTGCTGCCCACATCGCTCACCCACGTGCAGGGCAGAGGGATGGTCTTGTGGAAGGGCCTTCTGCAGTTCTTGGAACGCCTCCATTCTCCTTCTTGCTTTCACATATCTTTGTTGGCTGCTTTTAACTATTTTCACTTTCAAAACCACAGGCAAAATAAACCAATCACAGCACAACCTCCAGAAACACGTCACTGGACTTCACGTGCCTCCAGGACGGTGCCTACGAAGGTCCTGCTGTAACCCAGCGGCACGGAGCAGATTGGGGCCGTCTGTCTCTCCCAGAACTACTTTATTTCTGGAGCTGAGGTACCAGCGTGCTCACATCCCTGCGCCGAATCTCTGCCACCCTGACAGAGAGAGATGAGGGACCTCTCGTAGACCAAGGAAGAGGAAACCTGGCATTATTAAGCGTTACCTAGAACAAGAAGGTCCTGATCAATACAAAAGCCTCATGCTTTGCCCCCTCCCAACAGGAAGATGCGAGATACCTGCAGTGAAACATCCCACATGGAAGCGGATGGGGAGGACTGCACTGGTAGACCAGGACACTACAGTAGCCAGGACACGAGAGCACAGAGCTGGGAGATGCCCCAGAAAGGCCCAAAAGCAAGAACCCCCTTGGCAGCACCCAGGGTCTGTGTTCTTGTCCTGGTGGTAAAGAGCATCATGCTGACGTGAACTCCCTAGAGAGGGGGAAGCTGCCACCTGCCCAGCACTCCGCACTCCCACACACACCGAGACTCACAAGGAGGTGCAAGAAGATAATTTCCAGCACCAGAGACAAATCCAAATAAACTGAAAGGCAGAGATAGGCACACGGCTGTGTCTTCAGAGAGAGGGAGAGGGCTCCGCTGGTTCAAAACAGCCAGAAAAGCCAACACAGAGGTCCTGGTTCAACACCACAAGCTAAACGTGGATCTAGTTCTGTTCACAAAGATACTTCACTTAAAAAAAAAAGACAACCCATCCTAAACATTCCTAATGTGCATTGCTAACTGCATATTGCCCCTCCAATCATTTGTATGACAGAAAAGGAACCTAATCCTGAATCTGAAAAACTATGTGATGGAGGATTTACAGTATTAGAAGGCAAACAGTGGCAGGTGTAATTAGGAGAAAAATTTGTCATGCTCTTGACTCTAGGAGAGAATGAAAGGTCTGGAATAGCAATCTCCCAAGTGTTTACCCAATGTGAGCGCACACAAGATGGAAAGCACATTTCCGACCACGGACAGATTAATATTTGATGCCAGAAAGAGAAATGCACGCTGTTCATGTTTATTTAGGATATTGTGAAATACAGTGAAATTTGCAATTTTATTGGATTCAGGGGTTCTGTGTTTTTGAAAAGTCCTAAGCTACTGTATGTTGTATAAGAAGCACATATGTTAGTAGTTTAGACATGCCAGCTGCAGAGAATGAAAGCACTTCCCCTCCCCCTGATTTTAAGGGAGGAAAAAGAAAGATATAAAAAGATTAGCCGCAGGATAAACTGGGAAAACTCCACTGAGCTTTCTGTGTCTCTTAATACTAATTTTAGCAGCTAGAACTGACACAAAGGAAAATTGTATCTAGGTTACTTTGTCAGCCACTGCAACTCTGGAACACGGTATTAAAGCAACCCACTCTTCCATGGGCTGCAACGAGACACAGCCTCAGGAGTGTTTCGCTCTGCCCAGCGCAGGTGTACTCCAGGGACGCGCGGTGCTGGTCATCTCCCCGTCCCAGGTCGGTTCCGGCACTACAGGTGTTTCTGGAACTTTGGATGTCAGTGCACAACCCCCCAGTTCTGCCCCCGAAAGCGGGTGCTCCTTTGGGAAGGTCTGTCGCCCTTTCCCAAGCAACAACCCGACGGTGAGGCTTGGCTCCAAGGATCCCCAGGGTGCTGACAACAAATAGACCAGCAGCACGCGGCGCGAACATGGTGTCATTCTGTCCACCCTTCCACTAAGCTGCAGAAATCACACCTGCAGTCTGCTCTTCCACCGACTGACGCTCAGACATCCTGCCTTCCAAAAGCTGTCCCTGCCCGCAGACCCCACAAACTCCCCTGCTGTTTGCCATCCCAGGAAGCTTTTTTTTCTTCTCCAAAAGCTAAAAATGTGATCACACGCTAAGAAAAACAACACAGAAAATTGTATGAACGTGTACTAACCATGTACAATCCTCCTGCACATCACAAGCCCTCACCTGAGGGTCCTCCTGGGTTTCACTCCTGAGCTGGTTTGGGGGTTGGATACAGCCATCCAGAGCCGGTGCATAGAAACCCCGGAATGGGACTAGCGAGCAGGTCTCAGGAAAAACAGGAATGGGAGCAGCGAGCCGGTCTCAGGCAGCCGTACTCTGTCCTTCCTGCATAAACTTACGCCCTCTCCAGCACTGTGTGATGCACACACGGTTGTACCTGTCCCTTTATCCCTCTGCAGCCCAGGGCCCTGGAAAAGCAACCTCTGCTACCTGCCTTTTGGCACCGGTTTCACAGCGCTAGAATCGGCCACGGCACACGACCTAAATTTCTGCACAAGGATGGTAGAGGTCGGGCTGGAAAAGCGGCTATGCAGCCTGTTTCTGTGCCCGGCAGCACTGCTCCCCGCAGCCCTGCAGCGCATCCCCGTGTCTCAGGAGAGCTCTGTCCCCGCATCCGCGCGGGCTTCGTCCCCGGAGACGCAGCCTCAGCCTCTCGGGAGGGCTCCGCAAAATGACAGCTGGGATGGTGACGGCAACGTCTGTGAGAGGTAAAAGGAAACCAGGACATTCTGGGCGAGGGAAGAGGAGGCAGTTTGCTTCTCTCATTCCTCTGCCCAGTAAAAGGGATATATTATTCTCCTACACATCATTGGGCAGGAGAGGAAGTGTGTGACAGCTTCCATATTCCCACACAGCCTGGGTAGGGAAGGAGAAGGACGGGAAAATTCTCCTCTCCCACTTGCAGCGGCAGAGACAGGGATACCCGCTCACCTCACAGTGACCCATCACACACAGAGAAATGGGTCGCAGAAGCTGGCGCATAATTTGTAGCTGGAGGAAGGACTGTGTGTTACAGAGGGAAGAGAACGGAGAAAAGGGCAAAATGGAGAAAACATACTGAGGGAGGCAACACCTGGAAAGAGATCTGAGCAAAAAGGCCAGGAAAGACTAAACAGTGAGAGTAATAAATAAAGCAGGTTAGCGAAAGACTGAAAAAGACATCGGGAAATGGTGTCGATATCTCGTAGTGTGAGAGGAGAGGAGAGCAGAGGGCGAGACGGGAGGAAGAACACGCGTGCAGGTTACACGGCACCCTCACTCATTTCTGTTCCGAGGACGGTGGCTCCCACTGAAACATGTAGAGTGACCAAAGAGCACATGGGCTGCACGACCTCGCGCTCCAGAACAAATGACCCCAAATGGTGAAGTCGGGGTCAGCCCCAACTCCTCCGTGGCAGAAGACACATTTTGCAGCTCTGAAGACAACTGAAATATGAGCGAACCCAGTTAATTCACCCAGCGGTGCCTCGATGGGCAGCAGGGAGAGGGGAGAGGAAGATGCACGACGTTTATGTATCGCTTCGCAGAGCTGCCAGTTTGTTCCAGGATTTCTTGGTACTGCACTAGACCCTGGGGTACAATTAAAAAAAACTCTCTGAACTTTAGGAACTAAAATTGCTCTGACTATCATAAAGGATTATACAATCTGTGAGCGTGTACCACATGCACAAAACCCAACTCATTTATGTAAACCCCACAAAAATACATTTTATGTAGCTGCGTGTGTATCCACCCACTGAAGTCTCCTAAGAGGTTTGCACGAGACAGACTTTTCCATGAACCCAATGCAGCTAAAATTAGTATGAAAACGGTGGTGTTTCATAAAAGAAAGATATGTGGATGCCCGTAAGTGCCATTTTATTTCTCAGCGAGAGGATAAAGTGTTTTTTCCTACATAATTTTTGATGTAGAGGCTAAATTAGGCCCGAGAAGAGGGACAATACAACTTTAAACATCATTAGTATTCAGTCTACGTAAGCCAACCAACAGCAGTTATGTATTTTTGCAAGTATGCATATAATTTATTGTGGAGAACACAATTTACATGGGTAGTCGATGCCTGTTTTATAGCCTCACAAATAGATGTATGAACTCAAGCATATAATGGCTCAACCAGCAGGCGCAAATACGTTCTAAATCTTCTAAATGTGCTTCACAAAAATGTAACTGAGGAATATAAAACAGATCAATTCTTGCATGTTATATATTGGTTTTTGATTTACAAATCTAATCTGGGAAATTTCTTTAGAAATGAGTGGATTTTTTTTTACTGAACTTCTTCTTTTACAGGATTGTGCCAGTGAAATCCTCGAGGATTCCCTTCTGTATACGACTGGTTTTAGAGGTCTTTTATTATTATTTTAATCTCTGTAGAGAGCACAGGATATATTTGTAGCATTTGATTTCATAGCTTCCTCTATGTCCTAGCGCTCATTTCCTAAGGAAACCCTTTCCTGTTATTTACAAGCTCGTAACACACAGCGTGTTTTATCTACGTTCGCCCTAATTAGTTTTCCAAAAAGAAAAGGAAAGAAAAAAAAAAAAGGAAAAAGAAAAAAAGACCACATTACTGTGTGGCTTCTTGCACATCCTAGAAAGTTGGCAGTTTCATTTCTAATTCAGGTGCAGGGGGAAGATAAAATCTGGGTGTCTGGAATAAAACACATTTCTAATGGGATGGAACGACAATCCCTTATTACCTCCCACCATTTTTCTCATAGTTTTGCTCCAAGTACAGCAAATCCCTGTGCTATATTTTTTCATAATGTATAGCTTGCTATTACCTCTCAAGAACAATTTTTATAGAGAGGGTGCCCTGTTCAATAGATCTGTAGTGTCTCCGAGGGGGAATTCACACAGGGTTTTATTTATGGTTACACTCAACTGTACCATGTTGCCAAGCTTTCCCCTTTGGATTTGTCAAAAAAAAGAAAACACCAACAAAAAAACCTCCTTTCTCCACCAAAGCCGCCGCATCACATGGGTATTAAGATAGAAAGGAAATAATTATTTTGCCCTTTTTAAGGCCCTTATGGCACTTGTCTGATATAACATCAAAAGAATAATAATAATTAGGAGAACAAAGTTGGACGTTTGAATATCAGAGAATGAATATTCCGAAACACAGGTTTCGCTTTGAAGAGCGGATTATCTAGAATCTCCAGAAAGATGATTGTTTCAGACTGATTGTTTCAGACTGATTGTATGTTTTCTGACTCTCATATGAAGCATTTATCTGTCTCCAAAGGTTTCTGGTATCATCTTTGCTGATACCAGAGTATAAACAAATTAATTCTACCATACTTCTCTCGTATTCTTCAATTTAGATTCACATTTTAGCCCATTCCACACACCTACATTTTCTGTACAGTTAAATACAAATTAAAAAAAAACGAACTGGCACTTAAAATCAAAAGGAAAAAAAACACTTATCACTGAATAAAATAAACCCACTTTGGGACGACCTTTCCTCCAGCATTAATTTCCCGGTGGGGTTGTGTCTGAGTGTGGCTGTCTCATTCTGGGTCCCTGTCTCTCGCACGGGTGCTGGCAGAGGGAGAGGGGGGCAACTAAACTCATTCACTCTAAAACACACCGGGGAGTAGAACTGGGGCAAGAGGCTCCCCAAAGCCCATCGCTCCCAGCCCTGCTCACCCCACACCTCCGGCACAGAGCGGCCGCTGCTCCCGCAGCAAAGCGGGGAACAAAGACTCTTGTGCTCCAGGTATGACTATGGGCACCACCAACTTGCTGCTCTAAATGACTCGGAGTGACAGAGCCGCGTGGGAGCTCAGCGCTGTGAAATAATTTATGAGGCATGCTTGGAGAGGGGAAAAAAAAAGTGATGTTAAGGGCTCAGTAATATTTTTGGTTTGGTTTTCCAGAAATAAGAATTGCTCTGAATCCCTGTGGGGAAAAAAAAAAAAAAAAGGAGCCAAGAAAAAAAACACCCGCAAATTTTGCTGGCTCAGTAATATTTTTGGTTTGGTTTTCCAGAAATAAGAATTGCTCTGAATCCCTGTGGGGAAAAAAAAAAAAAAAAGATGCAAAGACAGAAACACCCTGCAAATTTTGCTGTCATTCTACCACAAGAGTACACCAAGAATGCTTCTTTTTCCACCAGAAAAATACCTGATTTTCCAGAAAAGAAATCAGACTTTCTGTTTTTTACAGTAAAAAGTCTACTGCTTGCCCGTGAAAAGATCAGTGTCCCAAGTGACAAAAGTTCTAAGAAGAAAAATACTCTTATGACAACGATGATGTTTCACGTTTAAAAGCCACCCATTTAGTCACCACAAAATAGCTGTAGATTTTCTTTTCCTTTATAGTAACTTTCACAACATTTTTTACCTACTGAAGATAACTGTGGACCTTAAACCAGCCCAATTCCTGTGAAAACCCACCAAGCACCCACTCGACCTCCGTGACACAGGATCAAGGTTTTCACATCTCTTCACCGGGTGAAGCTCAGAGGCAGCAGAGCCCCACGATCCCCCCAGATCCTGGGCTGGGGAGGGAGAACTGGGGATCCCAGATGGACAAAAGAAGGGGCCGGATCGTGCAGGCGCAAGGCAGAGCTGCTCATACCCCACCAGGGTATTTGTTCACCAACCACGAGCAAAGCAGCATGTAGCCTCAACGCCACGCTCGCCCACAGGCACACGAGGGGTTTGTTTCACGTGAGACGTGTGCAGGAGGCTAAGGCGCAGCTCTGCCAACCCTACGCGGTGACATAAGCCCGGCTCACAGCCTGGCATCCCCTCAGCTCCACACCAAAGGCTTGTCTTGGTCAAGTCAAGGGCACTGGAAAATCACTCTCCTCTAGCAAAGCCTTGCGCAGCACCGCGCATGGCTGGGCTACACCTAATGACCACGCTCAACCCTCCGCTCCAGAAGAGCGGCCGCAATTAAGGAAAATTTGGCAAATTAAAAAAATTCAAGTCATCCACATCCCTATTTCCCTGATCACTGAGCAGAGTCTGCACTGGTGAGAGCAGCCCTGAAGGTCGGAGCCCGCAGGGAGTACAGCCGGCACGTATTCAGGTTAAAGCCGTCAGTTCTTTCAAGGCGGATATTCACACACCCAGAATTTAGAGGGAGCCCAAACCCACTTCACGTAGGACACCAAAGAACCACCACGGCAACTTTGGTCAGAGACATTTAAACAGAAAAATATCAATAGGTCACAGAAACATCCAGGAGAAAGAAAAATCTCTTTGGAAGGTTAAAATGAGTAAGACGAAATAGAAGTACCTAGAGACAGGTCTGCTTAAAATATGAAACGTAAATGTTCCTCAGCCAAAAAATCATCAGTTCACCTGAGGATAACCCTCTGGGGCCAGCCGTGGCAGCTAAAGACGGTGAGAGAGCACTCCCCTCTGGAGAAGCAGGCTCCTGGAGCGCCTGCGAGCTCAAGGCTCAACGCACAGCACCAGCCCACCCGCGGGCTCTCCACCTCAGGGCATCAGGTTGTTGCTGCAGAGGGGACCCCAGCCCCACACGGCCAACCCCAGCTTCCCCAGTGCTGCAGGTCCTCGCTTCACCCCCGCAGACATCCCGCAGTGCTGTGGGAGGAAAGGTGTTTACGGGACGATGACCGACGTGACACAAAGCCTCTTGCTGGTGCTCTCGTAGCCAGTGTTCTCACAGCAAGGAGGTCCTGCCAAAACCTTCCGCATTACTGATGACTAATAACTGCTCTCTAAGAGCCAGTATGAACATATTCCTTTTGTTAAATCGTTGGTGCCGTTACAGTCACTGGAGATGGTGATAATCTAGCCCAGGAGTTCTGCAAATGTAGGCTTAGACGTGGGAGTACAACTGGAGTTAAATTTCCAGACCAAAGTACGCGGAGCATCCCCACTTCATTTTAATTGATCCTGCCAAGCAAGATTGATTACCTGCGAAAGGGCATATTAACACTGGAGAAGTAAACAAGGATCTCTGCTAGCAGGAGGCAGGGATGCCATCAGTGAGCAGCAGCTCTGCTTTTAGAAGGGACGACATCCTGCAGAAACAGGCAAAACCAGGGAATCTTTCGAAAATCTTCCTGAGCAGAAGGCAAGAAGGATGGCTGCGATGGCGGACAGGGCTGGCGGAGCTGCAGTGCAGCTCGCAGCACAGCCAAAGCCCGCTGAGATCTTGGCTGTCATTGTTCAGGCTCAGACAGTGCCCACTTGGCAGCTTCTTCCAGGGTTTAGGGAACAAATCTCGATCAGACCGGCAGCGTGTCTAGGGACCACCAGGACCCTCAGGCCCCCTCTGCACAGCCTGCTAGAGGAGCCCACTGCGAGCTCCCGGCTCAGGTTCTCTTCTCAAAGCAAGTTTCCAGAGGAAAGCTGCCACCACCAGCTTTGATGGGCCTGGTAAGAGGATGGATGGCCTAAATCTGCCCAACTGGACATCGCAAGTTGGATTTGCAAGGTGAGGACCCAGCACACCCACCAGGCTCTGGGTCTCGGTGGGTCTGATGGTCACGCTCGCTCTCACCTATTTGCTCCTTCCCTCCCACAGCTTTGCCAAAATGCTGAAAACACAAGTGACCCCTATGGATGGTTATAAGGAAAAAATACTCTTTTAAGGCAGACTAAAGTAATGATAATGTGAACACACACACACACACACGCACGCCCCCAAACAGGGAGAACGTGCTGGCTGAAGTCACATCCTGTTCGTTCATTACAGTAACAAATGTGTTCGACAGTAATTATCCAAAGGGGAGAATTCCGAATCTTCTCATCTTGCTCTCTCCTAATTAATTAATAGTTTAAATGTCATCATGATGGGAAGTGCTCATCAGAAGCAGAATCTGCTGCCATGATTTACAACTCTGCCTCCAAAGGCTCTGAAGCAGTGGCACCCCGGGGTTAAATTTAATTCAAAAACGTAAGGCTCTTATTGCGCTTCTAACCATTTCTGCACTGAAACTCCCCCATTGAGCGAACGGTGTGAAGGGAAGATGCGGGTGAGCACTGCCTTCCTCTGGATATTTTTTTTCATCATTAAGTTGGAAACGGAAAGATTAAATTAAAATTAGTCGTTTGTCAACTTGTTACAGATTTGTTGCAGATGGCAATTGAGGGACAAGCCTGCTGCGACGCCGAGCAAAGCTGATCTAAAGAGGGGCCCTCGCGCTTAGCGAGTGCCTATGTCAGAGCTTCTAATCCCAGCTGGAAAGGGAGCTCAGCACTCCAGCTCGAGAACAATGAGGAAAACGATGCCGTCTGCTTGCAGAGAGTGACGTGGTCCTTGTTCCCTGACAGCTTCCCCCATGCACCGAGCATTTAGCCAATTAGCCAGCACAGCTCTTCTCTCCCAGCAAGGCTGGGCTGGCATAATTGGAATTTGCACTTAACAGAGCCTCTCCCGCTGCAAGACATTCACACAGTGCTGCCAACCATAAGTGAAGTAGTGAGCTGAAGCAGCATCAGATGACAATGTCCAGGGGCAGAGACTTCTCTGAGCCCGGAGGAAGCTCTCCAAGTCTCCTCAGGTCTCCTCCACTCTGGCTCTCCAGAGAGCTCGTGCACCTGGGAGCCTCCAGAACCATTTCAGTGTGCAGCAAACCGTGCTCCTGTGAAGGAGAGGCAGATGCGGGTTTCCAGACCATGGAACCAGAGTAGCTTTGCACACGCTTGCAGCCCCCACACTGGCTTTCCAGCTGTGCAGCCTCTGCAAAAGCAGAGATTCATCCCACTGCAGGACAAGCGAGACAGGTTGAGACTGTCCGCTCATAACTGCTCAGGAAGATGAGCAGCTAACCCTGCCTGCCAAACTTTTCAAGTGCTCACGTGAGGCAAGATGATGCCTAACCTTATGATTTCTGCATAATTTGATAGCAAATGAAATTGCCTTGTGGGGGGAATAAACTACACTTTGAGCCTTAAGGCAAAGCCCTCAAGAACACTAAGCTGCGAAGTAAAACCGCTAAAATGCCTGGTGACAATTAAGACATTCTCCACACTTTTGTTGTTTTTTCTTTAAAAAAAAGTTAACTAAGAAAAAAAACTAATAATGAGCTTTTCAGGTTCAATGAAGAATTCTGTCCACAGCACACCAAAAGAAACCTTGAATATATTCGCACAAAGTATCACGTGCCCAATGGCAGAGTCGCCTCGTGGACTCCCCACTCACACGGGGGGTGGTGGGGGTGGAATCTTACGCGTTCAAGAGAAGCCCATACAGTAATCTGGATTGTCAAGTACTGAGAGTGCAGCTGGGAATGTGATCTCCAGAAGATGCCCACTCCCACAGAGGTACCCAAATAACTCCCTGAGTTGCAAAAAACGCACAGCACCTTCAGAGTGCCCTTACGACACCCATCAGGTCTTCCAGAGAAGTTCAAACTCCACGTCCTGCAAAGCTCATTCCAGTCGAACTAAATCTGAGCTGACAGAGCTCAAGTTTTCTGCTACAAGAGGATGAGATTCAACACGGGCCATGCGTCCTTCGCCAACAGATTGACCTCATTTGGCTGTACATCACACACCCTGCTCACCTGCTCCAAAACGGCGGCGCCCTGCCCTTGGTCTCTCCCACCTTCCTTGCACACACACAGGTTTCAAATCCGTGAGGTAGGAAGAGGGAAATTACAGATCTTGATTTGCCAACTTTGCACGTTCTCTCCCTCCCCCCTTTCCATAAAACAACTCTTTCATTCCCAAGAAGGAATGGGGGTGGAAGCTTGTTATTTTTCTATTTCAGATAAAAGGTTGGCAAAAGAAGAACCGGATTCATGTCATTGTATTTCCTTATTGTCTGCATTAACCTTCCCCATGGTTACTTGTTCTTTGTAATGTTACACTTGTCTTGCTGCAACACATGAATACCCGAGCCAATTTTGTCATGCAAATGAATTCAGTTGGATTGTAAATTGTGTGAAGGAGCATTAGTTTATCAGGAACCCGCCTGCATGCTGCACCCAACTGATTTCTCCTATTCACACCAAGAGTGCAATGTTTTCTAGCTGATCCTGAATGTCCATTCAAAAGCTGTGGGCTTTATTATTATTATTATTATTTGTAAGGACTCTTACATTTGCATTTACTTATTTATTCAGTCACAAAGCTGTATTCCTTTTCTCAAGCCTGATTTATATAATCAAACCCCACAGCTATGCCATCAGAAATGAAATATTACCGCAACCTATGTTTGTATTTATTGTAAGCCTCAATGGAAGGCTTGTACCCGCGTTGGTAAGGAACAGATATTATAATCTGTGAGCCGACAGGTAGCTATCGTTGTTGGCATTTCACACTATGAAATGAAAATATTTCCACTGAGGTCGATACCTGTATTTAGAGTGACATTTCTCCAGCCAACCCTGGGGTTATCACCAATCTGGAAAGCCTGCTCAGGACAGAGACACAAACACTCTGTCTGCAGAGCAACCTCCCTCCCTCCAGCTGCCAATCATCCCAGGAAAGGCACTGCAAGGAAATTTCTGAGCTTCCCTTCGTTCTCACCCAAATGCCCAAGCCGAATGCTCATCTAATCGCATGTCTGGCTCTGCAGCGGAGGGGAGTGCTGCCCGCCAGCCTCACTAAGGTCCTGATTCCAACAACTTCATGGTCAGTAGCTGTAGTGTCCCAGCACCGCTACTTAGAGAAAAACAAGCACTGTCCCCAAAATCAGAGCAAATGCCCAACCTCCCCAAGTTTGTCAGAAAGAGCTCGCTCAACTTCGCCTTCAAACTGGAGACCAAAGCCACAATCTAAGTTCAGTGCCGACGACAAAGCTGAAGCTGGGGACGCAGACCAGATATCAGCAACCAACCCCTCAGCCTGCCTTGATTTGTAGCGTGACACAAAATTATCAATAAGTTGGTGGCAACAGGAGAACAACTTCCAAATCAAGTGCAACAGCCTTATTACTCTTCTTATCTCCCTGCAGACTAGGCACTATTTCACTGGGAAGCTACAGAAACAAAACCAGAATCCACATTTCCCCACAATTTTCTTCCCGAATTATAGATGGAGTCAATGCGCTGCTAGGCATCTGCTTGATCGCAGCCGATTAAACAACAAACAGCAGGGCTCCCACGTGCCTTGCCTTCCAGGGCTTTCCCCACAATTTTCTTCCCGAATTATAGATGGAGTCAATGCGCTGCTAGGCATCTGCTTGATCGCAGCCGATTAAACAACAAACAGCAGGGCTCCCACGTGCCTTGCCTCCCGGGGCGTCGCCAGAAACGGCGGTGGCATCCTGCCTCTCCCAGCAGCACAAGATGCACTTTGCCCAGACTGTACAGACCAGCTCCCCACCCTCACGCAAGAGCACCAAGATGCACGGCTGGTGCTCTGGCGGGGAAGCCGCGATGCCCGCCGAGCTACCGGGAAGTCTGCCCTGACAAAGAACTTCCAAGAGAGCCCAGTGAGCTGCTGCCCCGCCGTGGCGTGCTAGGAGTGCCCCATTGCTGGTGCTGGATTCTGCGGAGCAGTCACCACAGTGACTGCTCCTCCTGCCCACCAAACCACCCGACGATGACAGAAGATTTGTACGAATTTCATAATGTCCTGAGAGTTTTGAGCGGGCTCTGACCCACAGAGGAGAG